>NC_057879.1:762500-870000 GCF_019740435.1 Gambusia affinis
CCAAAAATATGTGTACACAAACCTAAAAATGACAACATGGCATTAATATTAGATTTTTATCTAGGAAAACAGACATAGATCTGTAAAAAGTTTTGACTCCTTTTTGACTGTCAGAATAACAGTCTATTGTCCATGGAAGAACAGAGTCCATGAGGTTAAGCCTTGTACTTTATGAACTGGGGACACAGTATATGTTGGGGTAACCCACGTTTGACTCTGGTTGGTGTCACTTTGGTTCCTTGATGCCTTCCTCCCCCTCTGGAGAGTAATGAATGCACTTCTTGACAGCTTCACTGCAGTTCTTGTCATGAGCTTTGAGTCAAACTGCTGAGGAGCAGCTGAAAAACACCAAAACAAATGAGGAAGGTGCCAGTCAGAAAGATTCTAAACAACATTTGAAATTAAATAATTAAATAGTGTGCTGGTTATAGATGTGAGAATAAACAGAAACTGTATGGTTCCACTTGTACACTCCCAGCTAAATTAATAAGGACACGCTAATGAATATTTATGAATTATTTATCTTAATGTTAGTTGACATATATAATCACAAATTAACCAATCAAGCTGCAGCATAGGCACAAAAAATACATTACTTTTCCATAAACCCAGTTAAGATAAAAGTAAAATCACCAAACTTACAGCAAAAGTGCTCAGAGTAGAATTCAATTCAGAAGCCGGTTGCAAACAAGCCAGCAGCAAAGTGGCTGTGTGGTTGGGACATGCCACCAGAGTAAAAAGCGGGAGATGGATCGCTCCACTGCTTGAAGTGACTTGCAGGACCTCAAAGCTCTTCACATTACCTTCAGTCATTCACCTATTAACCATGGTTACTGATACCAAGTGATGTACTGCTCTTAACAAAGTTACAGAAATGTTAAAATGTTAAAGCTGTAGCATGTAACTTAAGCATGCTGTCCTCAACATATAGTGCTTAACTTAAAACGTGATTAACCTCCGTTCAAAAATAAAATGCTCCCACCCAGAGCTCAAAGAGGATCAGGAGAGGGGAGACGAGGGAGAGGAGTGCAAGAAACAGCATACATTGATTCAGCTTTGATTACAGTTTCTCCCAATAATGAAAAACTGGTGTCTGGTACTCAAGGCACACTGACCTGCAGGCTTTAGATGCTCCTCTGCTTCAACACACCCCATTCAGATGATTGCATCAGTTAAAAATCATGTGTGCTGAAGCAGGGAATGCCTAAAACAGGGTGTCAAAGTCAAATGGACGGAGGGCCAAATAAAAAATTTAGCTACAAGCCGAGGGCCGGACTGATCGAATGTTCATTGAAATTTTTTTAAATGACGCATATAGTCTAGTGAACCTAATTGAACCTACTGAAAACCTAACAAATATATTCCAATATGATCAGATAAATAAAGCGATATTTTCTTATGGCTCTGTCAGTAATCTTTAATTTTCAACAGACACAACTGAAATATTTTTAAAATATAATTGGATTGAAATACAATAAAATAAAGTGCAAAAATCTATTAATCAAAAACAACACTTTCATCAAGGAGAAGTAACATGCAGTGAAAACAAATATTAAACTTTAACTTTTAAACTTGAACTGAGTAAAAACTCTAAATATAAACTCTAAACCTTGTTTGAAACCCCCGGTTCTCAATGTCCACCTTCCTTTTTGCCATTTTTGATGGGTATCTGAAAGTTAATTTTACAGTTATGCTGACGACTGCTGTGCTAATAACCCTTCTAGACCGGACGTGTCGCCGGCGACACATCTAAATTTGCAGTACCGTAATTCCGCCACACGTAGCGCTAAGTGGAAAAATTCCAACGGTTTCTGAAAGGGGAGACGTTGCACTTTCCAGCAAGTATCGGGTTAATACGGTAACTTCGCAGCTGCAGCTGCAGAGAGTGTAATTAATCCGGGGGGCACTCGTTTAATAGACGGTATATTTCGGCAATAACTTGGTGGATATTGAAAGTTCCGGTTGTTATGGATACATGGGTAAGTACTGCATCTCACAGAACATTTAAAGAATTATCAAAATCACTGTGCGTTACTATCTTCTTTTGTTATTTAATCCATGACGTCTTGTCGAGTGACCGACGTCTCTATGCGACAGAAATGCAAACAATGGAGGGAGATGCGCATTTTGTTGGTGGAAAAACTGGAATTATTTTGAGTTTCTGTCGCCAAGTCCGAGTATTATAAACGGCTTTGGGCTTAATTTTTTTAAAGTCGCTTGCAGATTTAATGAGTGGCGGGTTGCGCCTTTTTTGGCTCGTTTTTGAACGTGAAGTTACTCATTTGGGCTTGGAAATAAGCAGAGACTCATAATAAATCCCAGAATTTGTCCGTCATTAAGGGAGTCTTACTCAGACTCTCCCTGTCCATCATTTCCCGGATGATCCGTCCCGCTGTGTCTTTGTTAATGTCAACTTAATTTATTACTTCTCAATGACATCAAAGTCATGCTGCGCTCCAGAAAACTGCAAACATCGAGACCAATATGAACAGCGCAATAAACGTGAAAACAGCCACGAATGAACGTGTCCGGAGTTGGCAATAATTATAATGGCAAGTTAGCACCATTATAATTATTAATATTAAGATAAGTGTCACAAATCTGTGCAGCCATCTGAGCTGTGGAGCTGCAGGAGGAGCTCTGTGAGCTGAAATACACCAAAATAAAGTGCAAGAACCTGGAGGTGGGGTGGGGTGGGGTGGGGGGGCGGCTTTACAATCCTTCTTAAGAGTTTTCCAGACAACAGTGGACAACACAAATTACTCGGGTTTTTTATTTTTTTGTACTGTTTTTTCTACAATCTCCTCTTCAGTTCAACCTTATCAGTGGAGACACATTGTTGATGTTACCATTATAAAATAGCTGACAATTAAGAATCGGCAAAGCTCAATGTGATTTTCACAGGAGGCGCAGCGTTGTTGTTAGCAACTGCTGAAAGTAACTAAAAAGTTACTTTTAGTGTAACTTAGTTACTTTCCAAAAAAAGTAGTCAGTAATATAACTAAGTTACTTTTTCAAGGAGTAATCAGTAGTCCGATTAAAGTTACTTTTTCAAAGTAACTATGCCAACACTGTCCGGGGGGCACTCGTTTAATAGACGGTATATTTCGGCAATAACTTGGTGGATATTGAAAGTTCCGGTTGTTATGGATACATGGGTAAGTACATCATCTCACAGAACATTTAAAGAACTAATTACAGTTCAAATAAGGAAGATATTTTTTTTTCAGACGGGGTGCCGGCTTGCTGCAGTCTGCGGGCCGGTTCTAATAAATCAAGATCATCCCAGGGGCCGTAAAAAATCTTCTCGCGGGCCGGATGTGGCCCGCGGGCCTTGACTCTGACATATGTGGCCTAAAACTACCAGGGCAGTGTACCTTGGGGACCAGTGTTGAAAAACAGAACACAATCACGCATCTACATTCATTCAATGACATCTTTTCAACATTAGGTAACTGGCGGATTGGAGGATTGTTTGATGGTTGATCCATCGTCAGTCATATACCTTAACCAAAACTCAACCTTTTTGATCATAATTTAACATTGAATTAACATGTTTTGCTACCTGGGTAGCATATTTTCTTTCTTCTTGGCTCCCCAGCTGGTAAATGGAAGTTGAGGTCATCCTCACAACCAATACGTTGCAGAGGATGCTGCTGGATGTTCAACACTCATCAAGCTGTCTGTCATGTTCTTCATCATTTCAAAACCTCTAACTCGCCAAGATGCTCAGACTTTAGATGATCTTTAAACTGATTGGCCCGTGGCCTCTTTGGGGAATCATGATATGATGTTCAGTGCATATGATGCTGCTGCCATCCTATTTGTTGAGCACTTATTCTGCAGCTTGCACCTGTTCTTCAACAGAACTTAACTACTAAGGTCATTCTTGGATAATGTTTGTGATTCTGTCATGTCATAAGAACGCTAGGATCTGATGCAGACATTTAAAAAACTTGGTTTATAGAGAAGGATAGGCAAAGGTGCATCCTGGTCTTTAGCGAGATATCGGCCTTTTTCTAACCATTTATATAAACATTTATCTAAAACTGATAAAATGTTTTCTTCTTCTCTGACACAAGTGAGTTGAAAATGTAACTCCCAGACCTGATCTCTGTATTCAATATATAGCCTTTAAAACCACAAAATAAAATCTGAATACTTTTCAATATAAACCTTGGTCCTTTAAATGTTACGTTTAAGTTGTAATACCCCCAGATACTCATTTCTATCTACTTGTTGGTTCTCAGTCATCCAGGACACGACAAAACTAAAAGAGGCTTAAAAATAAAGCAACTTAACAAGTTCTAATTTAAACAGTCTATAACTTGTATTGGCAGCCATTACATTGGGTCCCCCCCAATGAGATGGGATTTACGTCCTTAGTTTTCAACCTGATTGTACAGCTCAACACGTTAGAATATTGTGAAAAAGTAAATTTGTTACTTCTTTCAGATAGTGAAACTCATGCTATACAGATTCACTACACACAGTGCAATGTTTCAAGCCTTTATTTCTTGTGAATTTGGTTGTGATGGAGCGCAGTTCATGCCAGCCATTTATTATGATCTGTGTGAGATTGCCCTGAACGTTCTCTTACTCTGGGTCAGTCGGCTACACAATCTGCTGACTGGACAGACGGCCAGAAGACAGTCATGGACACCATCCACAAGGAGGGGAAGACACAGCAGGTCAGTGCTGAAGAAGCTGGCTGTTCAGAGTGTTGCATCCAAGCACATTCATAGAAAGTTGAGTACAAGGGAAAAGTGTGGAATAAAAAGACACAGCAGCAACAGGAAAAACCACAGTCTTCAGAGGATTGTCAAGAATAATCTTTTGATAATTTAACTGAGAATCACAAGGAGAGAACATTAGAGTTACTACACTCAAGGATCTGTGAGGTGATGTAGTCAAAGGGTCAAAACAGGTGAAAAGAAAGCAGCAGCAGAAGCAGCAGCACCAGCGGCGGCGGCAGCAGGTTTCAAGTCCCTCTGGTGATTTTATTGTTTAAAATCTTAGTTTTCTGACATTTGTCTCGAGGATCTTAAATCTTACTGGTTTTATTTCAAATTATCAACACTTTATTAGACCATATCATAATAAAACAGGTCAAACTAAACAGCAAAATCTAAACAAAGAATAAATGAAGGATTATTAATCTAATTAAAATAATGATCTTAATAACTAAATCCTCTTCAAAATCTCATGCTTTTTTCACATAAATCAGAAACCATCACAGAGGGGATCAGCTTTTCTTTTGATATGCTATTTGCTATAAATCAAAGTGAATAGAATAAAAAAGCTAAAGTTGTTGTTTTTTTTGTTTTTTTTCTGCTAGCCAAGTATAGTCCATGCAGTCATTTCCAGCTAATTTATTTCATAGTATGAGGATGAGGATGGGTGGAACAGAGGCTAAGCTAAAAACAACAATCTCACCAAATAGTAGGATATGGTCCTCATGTGCTCTGAGGATTTCTCCCAGAAACAGACCTGTTTGACCTCATAAAGCAGGCTGATTAAATGTATGAAAAATGATTTGAACATTTATAATACTGCAGAAAAATATACTTTTTCCCCACAGCAATGACAACATTTACCACTTGCATAGAAATGAGTCATAGAGAAGGAATTTAAAGTTTATTATTATAGGGCCAATAATAGTTAAGGACATATAATCATCTCTTTTCACTACATTGTAAGATAAGAAGATCTGGACAAATCACTTTAACAGAATCTCATTGTTTAGAAAATCAATCAATCAATAAGAGCATAAATAAAGCAAATACAAGTTTTCAAATTAGATATAGCTGTATAGGTACTAATATGGGGTCTGCATGCATCATGAAACACCCTTATTTTTCTGTACAAACACAAGAAATTTCTCGCAGGTACAAGTTCATATACAGAATGACTGTATCTGGCTACAGGATAAAATTAAAGAAAGGCCCAACATAGAAAACAGGGAACCCAGGAAGCACTTCAGAGAGACCTCACACACACAATGCACACACACACACACACCCACACACACACACACACAAACAGTCATATATACAAATTTGTATTATAATAATTGTTACAAAATCTCTTTAACGCTCTTCTCTCTTTCTCACATACACATACACACAGTTTCATATATGGATTTGTTTTTCCTGGTTTTGTACACTATATTTCCCATCTCTTCCTGAGGAAAAAAGAGCCACACATGGCCAAAGAGTTCAATTACACATTAGTTGGAGTTCAAATATGAGGGAATTTTACTGCCATAAGTCGAGAGCACACATTTTCATTCTGGAAATAAGATTTTATGTTTTTTATCTCGAAACTCCTGCCTAACATCAGTAGGCTGTTAGAGATTGATCAGTAGCTCACTTCTAGTAGATGTTTAGTAGCCACGCAGGCTCACCCAATGGAAGGAAACAAATGCACCAACTATAACACTTTCATTCTACTGACTGAGAGTTTGCCAGGTGACTGTACTTTTTTGTTCCAAGCGTGAGTAGAAAATCATTGGCAGGCGAGCAGAGAGGTTGGCAAGTGGAGATTTGATTTGAGCAGAGACAAGTTTTGAGAGTGAGGAGAAAGGTTTGAGAAAGCAGAGTGATTATTTGAAAGAGAGGAGAAGTTTTGAGTACAAGCATTTAGTGTTGTAGTCAAGAGCACCTAACCCGAGACCAAGTAAAGACCAAGACCGAGAGAGGTAGAGACCGAGGCAAGGCCAAGACCAGCAGCCCATGCTACATGCATGGGCATAAATCCTGGGGGAGTCAGGGAGGTCCGGACCCCCTAATCTTGGAAAAGTCTACATTGTCCGCCCCCCAAAAAAACATGAAGGAAACCCTTGTATTTAATCAATATTAATTGTCAAGAAAACCCAAGTTCATCCCACTTTCCCATGCTGGAGATTTTAGTTTAACAGTAACAATACATGAAGTTACCTTTAAAATGAATCACACAAGTAACATCAAAACCCAACAGTAGACTTAAACTTCCATAAAATCACTCAGGTTGTGTGTGTGGATGTTGTCTCCTGCAAACTTTTCTTTAATTCTTTCTTTTTTCTATCCAATCATAAGAAATCATAATCAGGCAGAGAGAGAGTTATGAAACAGGAAAAGCAGGCTTCCTGAAAAAAGAGGAAGTAAATTTCCAGCTTGCATATTTTTAAAATAGTTGAGACTGTTCTTTATGTCAAAGCATAAAAGTTTTAAAGAATGAAATCTAAACGATTTGAGTAAATGAATAAAACCCAAAGCAAAATATTTATATTATTATTGGTTTACTCATAAGAATACTTACAATTACACTTGTGAGTATGCTTACAAGTAAACAAGTAACTATAACTTTGGTATCAAATAAATAGAATAATGATTATTCTTGGTTTCTTTTCAGAGGACCGTCTGTGATAACTCACATTAGGATTATAATAAGAGTAATTAATAAGTTATGGCTATCATAATATTATAAATGAATGATAAATCAGAGAAGCTAAAGAAGTTATAAATGTGATTTTGACAATGAACTTGAGATGGTGTAAAAGGTGTAACTGCAATTAAAGAATCACTGATGTGTTGGAGGTGGATGGAAGGTGAAAGGTTAAGGGAAAAAGGGGAACTAACTGGAGAGCAGAGATGGTCAACACCTTATTTGGAAACAGGTTGTTGAGCAACTTAAACTGTTGAAAGAAGAAGATTGTGCTGGCAATGAATGTAGGAGGAATGTTGAGCAACCTAAGACAATAGCACAGACATAATGTCTCTAAGACAGTGAT
This sequence comes from Gambusia affinis, assembly GCF_019740435.1. Lineage (NCBI taxonomy): Eukaryota > Metazoa > Chordata > Actinopteri > Cyprinodontiformes > Poeciliidae > Gambusia > Gambusia affinis. The sequence continues at coordinate 770,272 of NC_057879.1, forward strand.
GGATATGAGATTATCTATACAAGCAGTCAGCCAATGAAATAAGCACAGCAACAGTGTTAGTCAATGCAAACACATCTGTAGGGTGGATAAACCCTATAAAAGATGAGTGTAAAAAGAGGAACCTTTGGCTGGATCCTCCAGGCAGCTTTGAACCAAGATTGAGATGGACAAAGAACTGTGCAGCTGAAGAAGAGCCGGGGCCACAGAGCCAAAGACTGTCCTGCGTAAGGGGACCAACCCGTTAGCCCAGCAACATGTGGCTTCAAATTGCACTTCTCTCATCGCTGGGGTCAGACCACAAATACAAAGACCAAGAAAAAGGCAAAGATGAAGAAAAAAGGCAAAGAAGAACTGGCGCTTTCCTGCAGTTCTACATCTCAACAGACCAGAAAGATCGTGAGACAAGGTGAAGGGACCTTCAGAGCCACAAGACAAGAACCTGAGGAACGCTACACACATGAGGAAGACACCCTAAGATCCGAAACCTGCTGCTCTAAGTCAGTACTCTTCCTGCCAGCACCCATGTACTGTGTGACATCACCATCGATACAGAGACAAAATTTATCAGACCTACAGAGATCCCTGCCTCATCGATCAACATCCTCCTCCTGCTGCAATACTTCTTCGTCATCAGGCCATTTCTGGGGTCCAAAATTCCATACTCCATCCGACTCTCTCAAAGGTTCCCTTTTTAGTTCTCAGTGTCAGCATTAGAAAAAGATAGGCCAGATGATTTATTTTACATATTTGATTATTTCTGTTACTGAATGAAGTTGTACTGACAAGGGAGTAAAACTCTTATGTTAATAAGAAGAGTTTGAAACGGGCAGGAGGGGCTGAGCGTTAGCGCTACCCAACAGCTTGGTGGAAGCCAAGAGCTGAGGGGCGATATTGCAGAGCAACTCACAGTAAAAAAAGAAAGTATGCCTTTATTTCTTACTCTCTTCAATGTAGAGTCTTTAAAACTACATAAAATCTGAATATATTTCCATAAAAACCCTGGTGCTTTGAACGTTAGGTTGAAGTTATGATACTTCCCAGATATTGACCCACTATGTTCTCAACCATCCAGGAAATGTGAAAACCAAAAAAGGTTTAAAAATAAAGCAACCCTAACATATAAACACCTAGACATTAAATGCTTAGAGCTGAAATAAATTTAGCCAATATCATTATCAATTCAAACTCTTCATTCTGCTTTGCTTCCATCTCTGTGCCACAATTTACAATACGTTTCCCCATATTGTCCATGTCAGAAACCACCACTGTCTGCTCCATTAAACATAACAATTAAGTCAATGCCCCAACGGTAAACTATGAACTCAACTATGAACACTGTCCAAGGAGCGATAAGCAAGAAGTAACCAAGCAGAAGGCGTGCACCCTCCCTCCCTCTGCCAGGCAGCACAGTGCTGTAATGTCGGCCACCATGACAGGTGACGAAAACAAAGACCAATGAGCATGTTCTGTATTCTCTTCCATTCTTGTGTTTTATTTATTCACTAATTAAATAAATATCAATCTATATAATTAAATAAGATAATAATAGCTACTGTTGTGTAGACAGAACATTACAAGAACAAAGAACGGCTCTCAGTGAGATCCTATCTTTCTGTAAAGAGCCGTTCAGAAGAATCAGATTATATTACAGACTTTGGTCTCAGCGTTTTCACATATAAGTGACACGTCAGTGAACACTTCCACACAATAATTCAAAAGTTGGACGTACTCCCCACTGTCTATGAAAGTGAAGCGCTGCTGAATTTACATGTCACAATATCTTCTGATTTATATAAACCGGGATTCTATTACTGACGATTAGACAGACATCTGCCACTCAGAGACAAATGTCTTGGAGCGTTGCGTGCCAGTGAAAGGAGAAAGCGACGTGTGGCAGCAGTAGCAGAAACACGTAATAGTTGCTTGGATTTTAATGGGTATGCTTTGCATACCGACAATTTGCTGGCAATTTAGTGAAATTAGTGAAATTAGTGAGATCTTGACCAATCCTCAACGCCAGAGACCAAGACGATCAAAAAGTGGTCTGGAGAACTACAACTCTACAAGCATTACGAGTTTTGAGAAGAAAGACATGAAGTTCTGCTTTCAAACTGAAAATGTGTGCTCTCGAATTATGGCAGTAAAATTCCCACATATTCACAAGAAAAGAGAGCACACCCCTGTGCAAACACAAAGAAGTCTTGCATGTTTCCAAACAGTTGTGGATTTTGGTTCCGTTTGTTTTTGTGCAGTTTTCAGTTGTGAAGTTCTGATCTCTGCTCAGTTCATTTCAGTTGATCTGTTCAGACAGATTCATTTTTTGCTTATGTTTTTCTTTGTATGTGCAGGTTTCACACAGTTTCTACTTTCCTTTGTCTTTGTTTATTTGGCTCTATCTGAACTCAGCTGTATCACCATGGCAACACTTTCTCAGCTCATGATCTGCTCTGGAGTAAGCATGTCTGTGGAGCCAGTTTGTGTACACGGAGACAGAAGCAGCCCACTGAGAATTTTCTCATGAAGGAAGGGTGATTTGAAACATTTTTTATTTATAGGATTTAGTTCAATATGTCTTTCTGAATATTGACTTTTTAATTTAAAAATTAACTACATTTCTGATTGTATCATAGCAAGAACATCCTGGATTTGAGTCCCAGCTGGCCCCTTTCCAATTGAAGTTAGTTTGTTATCCCAGTGTTTCCCCTTAGCACTTTGTCCTGGATGGATGGATGGATGGATGGATGGATGGATGGATGGATGGATGGATGGATGGATGGATGGATGGATGGATGGATGGATGGATGGATGGATGGATGGATGGATGGATGGATGGATGGATGGATGGATAGTTTTTGATTACTAAAACCCATTTTAGATACAACTACATCTGGAAAACAAAATTCCAACTATTGTGTGATGTCATCCTGAATGGTGTGACGTGTTACAATGCCGTGTTTCTATTTTAGATGCAAACTATTTTTTTCCTTTCAAATTTGTAGCCCTGATTCTGTCTTACATATTTTTAATATTTAACAGTTTTTACTTTCAGCGTCTGACGTCTTGCTTCATAATGTATCTCGTGCCTCCAAGTAGGAGGCCATTATTTCATTTAAATGTGATCTGATCAGCTTTCACAGACTGAAACAGTGCAAATCAGGTTGGTGTTTTTAGATTCCTAATTTTACAAACTCCAAAGAAGTCTTGCTACAAGGGGTACAATGTTAATATGCAGTTATTTCCAAGGTGTGGCCCTTTCTTCTTGATAAGGAGAGTATTTCTTATTGAATATGGCTCCAAATATGGTTACTGTTACCATTGTTTAAACACAGAGGTAATAAGATGTTGTAAAAAAGTCTCCCACCCCTTCCCACACATACAGATATGAATATTCTTCCCAAAAAAATAAATGTAAATTTATGCCATCACCAACATGTTATTTTCATCTCTGTTACGGATTCAGAAGTTTTATTTGACGTCCCTTAGACCCTTTAACTCTCACCCATTGTGGAAAATACAATGGAAAAACGGTACACAGGCGTTCCGTTGCATGTTGAACAGCTGTTGGTCGGTTCCAAGCAGCTTTCCCTAGTGGCTAAGTTGGCAGTGAGAGGAGTGATTGTTTCTGCTGAAACTGGTTGTTCTTCCCTTGGTTCATAAACCTCCACAACATGGATGAACTCAGACGGATTTGGAACGTCTGTTAATCATACTTCAGCTCTCTGATGAGACCAGCCTCAGATGAGTTTCACAAATAAGTCAGAGTTGCTTTATGACAAGGTCAAAAGTATGTTGCATATTTCCTCTAAATCAATGTGAAAGGGTTGTTAGGGCTTTGAAGCTATAGCTGCAGAAGGGACGAAAATCCTCTTCATTCTAAATGCTCATCCGATCATCTTGTCTAGAATATTTCCGTATTTTACTTTAAATACTTAGTATCTGCTTTAATTAACATTCTTCTCCAACTCTGCACAGTTCATTGCACACCTCTCCCCCAGGGCCATGATTCCTGCTGGCATCATTCTGAACTCCAAGGCTGTGAAAGGATAAGTTGATATATGATCTTATTTTTTTCCATAAGCAAGATCCCACAAGCACTAGTTAGAATAAAAATACATTCTTATAAAAATGTTTGTTTTTATGGTTGAATATGGAATCTCTACCTAGAACTGCTGCTCTTTTGTCCTTGAAGAGAAAGAAACCTGAATCAAAATAAAAAAGTTTGCTTTCTTCTCCTTTTAGACAAAGAACCTCAAATAGAATAAAGAAATATAACCCTGAAAAAACAGAATACACAAAAAAGTAATGGTTATTTAAAATGGCATATTTTTCACTGAATCTGCTTCTGCTAAAAATAATAACTACGAGGACAGAATTTAATAATTTTTAAAAGATAAAACTGATTTCTAGTTTTGTATTGTTGTCTTGTTAATATTGATAAGTTTAACAGCACAAGGTTGAAGTCAAAGTGCTCCTTCTGGGCTGAGTCTTTCGTGAGAGTTATCAGCAGGTTCTATAGTTAACGTCTAGTGTTTATTCATCATAAATTGCCACACTGTTCTTCTGGTGTGAGGAGAAACAAAAAAAAGTACTGCTGCCAAAATCCCAGGCAGATCTTATCTGTTTAATGTTAGGTTTAGGAGTATATTACTCTCTTCCATTAAAGACTTGTCATCACAAGACTTGTTTTAATCTTGATCTGTCTAGCGGACAAAGAGATTAGCAGAGAGATGTGTGTAGCATTTTGGCAATACCATGGGATTAACAGTGGCTTGTGTTCAGTCCAAATTATTCCGTATGACACAAGTCAGCAGGTTTCAAAAGAGAAAATCTGCTAAAAAATATTTAAGCTGGTGGTGGTGATACAAGACTTCAGCTTTTCTATGCTCCCCCATTCACCATTAGGATTCTAATAGCACCTTGCTCCTTAACTGATGGCTTTCTGTTCTGTACAAGAAAGTTATACATATTTTTTTACTTCAATGAAACTATTTTTGCAATGTTGGACATCGGAACTTTAAAAATGAAATGGGTTGTAAAAGAAGAGCAATGCCCAGGACTATAAAAATCCATCTAGAAACTAATTTAAAAACTGGGTTGAAGTTGGTTGATTCATTAAGTCCTGAAGAACTGTTCATATGGGCAGCAAAGGAAATGATCAAAGTTGCTTTCTCCAGAATCCGACTTTAGATTGCAAAAATCTAAAGACATGAAAGAGTTAACCTCCGTTCTCAAACTCATCATATATATGATGCTATAATCTGATCTAGCTTTTTGATTGTGTGCAAATATATTTGTCTAATGTTCATAAGATTGTTTGTCACTTCCTTAAGAATGTTAGTAGAAGACTGAAAAATAGACATTGGAACTGATCCAGTGCTTATCCACTTTTGAACACGACGTTCTGACTTATGGTACTTGGTTTGCAGTACTTTTTATTTTGCAGATTTTGGATAAATAAGTTTTGTTTTTTTTTCAAAATACCAGGAAATAGTGAAATAAGTTACTTCAGAAAGTAAAATATATCTGTTTCATAGATTCATTACACAGAGTGAAGTATTTCAAGATATTCTTTTTGCAATTTTGATGAATGCGGCATATACAGGGGTTGGACAATGAAACTGAAACACCTGGTTTTAGACCACAATGACTTATTAGTATGGTGCAGGGCCTCATTTTGCAGCCAATACAGCATCAATTTGTCTTGGGAATGACATATACAAGTCCTGCACAGTGGTCAGAGGGATTTTAAACCATTCTTCTTGCAGGATAGTGGTCAGGTCACGACGTGATGCTGGTGGAGGAAAATGTTTCCTGACTCGCTCCTCCAAAACACCCCAAAGTGGCTCAATAATATTTAGATCTGGTGACTGTGCAGGCCATGGGAGATGTTCAACTTCACTTTCATGTTCATCAAACCAATCTTTCAACAGTTTTGCTGTGTGTATTGGTGCATTGTCATCCTGATACAATGTTTAAACCATTGGATGCACATGGTCCTCCAGAATGGTTCGGCAGTCTTTGGCAGTGACTCGCCCATCTAGCACAAGTATGGGGCCAAGGGAATGCCATGATATGGCAGCCCAAACCATCACTGATCCACCCCCATGCTTCACTCTGGGCATGCAACAGTCTAGGTGGTACGCTTCTTTGGGGCTTCTTCACACCATAACTCTCCCGGATGTGGGGAAAACAGTAAAGGTGGACTCATCAGAGAACAATACATGTTTCACATTGTCCACAGCCCAAGATTTTCGTTCCTTGCACCATTGAAACCGACGTTTGGCATTGGCACGAGTGACCAAGGGTTTGGCTATAGCAGCCCGGCCGTGTATATTGACCCTGTGGACAGCTTTGGTGGAAACAGGAGAGTTGAGGTGCACATTTAATTCTGCCGTGATTTGGGCCGTGGTTTTATGTTTTTTGGATACAATCCGGGTTAGCACCCGAACATCCCTTTCAGACAGCTTCCTCTTGCGTCCACAGTTAATCCTGTTGGATGTGATTCGTCCTTCTTGATGGTATGCTTACCCTGGATACCGTGGCTCTTCATACATCACAAAGACTTGCTGTCTTGGTCACAGATGCGCCAGCAAGACGTGCACCAACAATTTGTCCTCTTTTGAGCTCTGGTATGTCACCCATAATGTTGTGTGCATTGCAATATTTTTGAGCAAAACTGTGCTCTTACCCTGCTAACTGGACCTTCACACTCTGCTCTTATTGGTTCAATGTGCAATTAATGAAGATTGGCCACCAGGCTGGTCCAATTTAGCCATGAAACCTCCCACACTAAAATGAGAGGTGTTTCAGTTTCATTGTCCAACCCCTGTATATTAAGCGTCTCAGAAATGAAAAATACTGTCAAAAAAATTCAACATTGGAAGCTATCTTCAACATTTTCACAATATTCTAATTTTCTCACTCTGGCACATTTACATTGAATAAAATGGATTACACTGTCCCTTGACAAATAAATGAAATTCATATTTAGAGGCAGTTTAAACATTTATAATTCTGCAGTTACCTCAAAGTTATTACGATATTTCCTAGTTGTATTTGAAATACTCTTACAAAGTAAAATTAATTCAAGGGGCTTATATTATTATTATTATTATTATTATTATTATTATTATTATTATTATTATTATTATTATTATTATTATTATTATTATTATTATTATTATTATTATTATTATTACACAGTGTAAACTGGTTCACAGGGGAATTACAACTTACAGTATAAAAAATTTATATATAAACATAATATATAATGTAATTTGAGTTCTAGTAAACCCTTCACTGTGTACAGGTAGATTTGGCTCAAGATTGTGGAACCAATGTGGCATCATTTCTTTGTGACTTGGTGAACAATTTTATGTGCTGTGTACTTCTTATAGAACTTACAATCTTCTTTATCTGTTGTATGTGTTTGTGTTATGTCTTTTTTAGGGACTTTTTCACGTGTCTAGAATAAAAATATGATTCTGATGATGATAAAATGCAAAAATAACTCTAGGCTGACATACAGCACCTTGCAAGAACACTCAGACCTCTGGAACATTTTCAGATTTAGTTATAAGTACAATTTTTTTTATTACAATGTGACCTATCCAATTTGAGCATACTCTAATAATTTTATATTTCCCCTCTACATGGACGTCTCAAAATAAAATTTTGTACAAATTGCCTCCGGCAGTTTCCTAATGACTAACCAGAGTCCGGACATGTGTGTAACTGATTCTGGAGGAGCTCCAGCTTATTAGGTAAAATAATTTGTACAGGGAAAAACAATTTGTGGATTCTGCTAATGTGACATCTAGAGGAGAGTGGCAAGAAGACAGCTATTGCTTAACAAAATCCATCTGTCACAAGCCAGTGAACGGTGATTTGATTTACACAGTAATCATTTGGAAGGTGTCCTGTTCAGATCAGACCAAAATCTTTCACCAACAAAGAAACATGGTCACAGCATCACTTTGTTGAGTTGCTTTTGTTCATCCTGATAAAATGCTCAGAGTTGATGCAAGGATGGATGAAGTTGGCAAAAAAAAAAAGACAGAATGGGGCAGAGTTTCACTTTTGAGTAGAATCACAGTTTACACATACAACCTGAACAGAACTGAATCGCTAGATCCAAGAATATGTTTGTGCTGAAATGGCACAAAGTCCAGACTTTTAAGCTCAACAGAAACTTTGTGGCAAGACTTTAAAATTGAAAATATGTGGAATGGGTATGAATACTTTGGTAAAATAGTGTGTCAACATAACTCTTTGATGTTTAAAGTTAAAAGTTGCTAAAAAAAAGTTCACCTCCGCTACACAGACAGACAGGGAGTCAGTCTGTACCATGTTTCTCATAGATTGTCATCAAACATGTTTTACTGACATGATGACGTAGCTGTGAGCTGGATATAACCAGACTGCTTCTTGACAGGGGTTTTCTAGAGAGAACTGTCTATAGAATCAACTGGGACTAGTTTCTTTGGAACAAAATACTGGAACTTGTTTGATGGGAAAAATGTTTATGTCTTATTAAGGAAGAACTATATGATTTATGCTGCAACAATAAAATAGCATATAAGTATGGAGAAACCAAAACAGTTACTTTATATGAGCTACCATGTGGTCTATTCATAATATTTTATGGTTTGGTAACATAAAAATTATTGGATTAAGCAATTAAATTCCATCCTATTTTTTCCAAATGCTTACAGTATCTGTCTGCTAGTGAGCAGACATCATGACTGGGGTCTCTTCACAGAGGACAAGGTTCATACAGTCAGAGAAGTAAAAGTTATTTCGGATTGGACTCTATTAATAACCAGAAGAAACCCTTATGGCTAAACATGCAATAATAAACACTGCAGAACTGACTTGGAGGAAATAATAGACAAAGTCTTCCTCCTTGGGTCAATCAGCAACAAGGAAAATGAATGGTGCTCGTGAATCGGTTGCTTTGCAAATGCCAGACGCGTGTCAAGTAGCATTGAACCTACACATTTCAGCTTCCCAAATGTAAGAAGAACATGGATGGGGAAGGACAAGAGTTAAAGATAATGGCGTTTGCTTCTTTTTTGGGGGGAAGGAGGAAGGTGTTTATTTGTCCTGCTTAGTTAGGTCAGCTAGCCTCAGAAAAAAAAGTGAGTTAGGCCATAAACCCAAAATTAGTGAGCCATTCTACTGAGCGAGCATTAGATGACATCAGAGACCTATTGTCAGATTTTGGGTGGTTTTTGTGCAGCTGTCTGCAAAATCATCACCCACAGCCAGTTGTTTCCTTGCCTATTTACTACTCAACTTTAAGAGTGCATTTTACAGGTCTTTAACTAGAGGTGTATTACAGCTTTAAAAATAAAAGCAGTTGTCTACTCATAACTCATAATATTAATATTAATCCTTGTGAACTATTTTGTATTTTTTGTGAGAGTGGACTGTTGACAGCTCAAGTGGGTAAGTTGCTCTACTCTTTACCATTTTTATGACACAATACAGTTTGCCATATTGAACAATCCTGCCACTATACTACAGCTGTGGTATTACAATCTGAGCAACTCAATCAATGCTCCAAAAAAGTGGGAACTCGTAAATATCCTGTGTTTATGGAAAAGGTGTTACTTTGTTTGGTATTAAGCAGAGAAAACATCTAAGTGATGCAGAAACCATTACGTTGAGAATTGTCTAAGGTATCATCAACAATTGTAGGGAATGTGGGGAAGAAATGTGGTCAAAAATAAAATCCTGAATGATCAGAATTGGTGATCCGCAAAACGCTTGGTGACATAAAATCGAGGAAAACAACAACAAAACTCTGGAATTTCCACAAAATGTGAAGAGAACTCCAGTGATTGAGAATGAACAGCAGCAACCACAAGAAAACCACTGATCAGTGATCAGTGGCAAAATGAAAATATGCCTTTAATCTGAAAGGGAGCATAAAGATTGGACTCTAGAGCGATGGAAGAAGGTCATGTGATCTGATGAGTCCAGATTTGAACTCTGCCAGCGTGACAGGCGCATCAGGGTATGAAGAGAGGCAGAAGAAGTGATGCTCCCATCATACCTCAGGCACTCTGTGGGGCTGAGGTTACTGCTGCTGGTCATGTCAAAGTTCATCAACATTACAACATTACTTGACTGCAAAATTTCTAATTTGTTTTATTAAACACATAATACCATTTTTAAAAATTATTCTCAATCATATGTGTCAAACTCAAGGCCTGGATGCCAAATCTAGCCTGCCTCTAGATCCTAGAGGGTCACATGAATAAAACTTTTAAGGTAACGGCTGGGTGCTTAAATATTATTTTTCCAAACAAGTCAAACAGTTATTTAAATACTACCAAATTACAATGTTAAACTGTTAAACCAGGTGTTCCACAACATGAGCTGCAGAAGCTGGCCATTTATTTTCAGTGGGGTTAAGGAAGGTTGTGCACTTCTTACTAACAGCAGGTTGCAGCCAATCATGTCAGCAGTTTGGTATGTGAGGTCAGATGGGGAAGTGTTCCAACAATGTAATCCAGCATGTAAAGAATAACAGGTGATTTGATTTAGCCCCATCCCTGTTTTGGATTTTTAAATAGAAGTTTTGAAAATGGAAATGAACTTATAGAAGTTTACACCTACTGTAAACTTCTAAAAGATTGTTATAAAAAAGATTATTTTTTATTACAATTCACACAACAGAGAAATTGCTCATTAAAAAACGGACCTGTAGAACTTCTGTTGCTACTTCAACACACATAACTGATGAGATCAAAACTGAAGATGGAAAAATTACAGAAAAAATCAATAACTAAAATATTCACATTAGTTTTTCCCACTGTAACTTGGTGTGAACAATCATACATGTTTTGTTTTATGTCGGGTGTGTGTACCTGGGTACTTTTGCCAACCATAATATGTCCATGTTAATGTCTTCATAACCTTGTCTGAGCTTCAGGAATGTAAATCTCAATGCTGTCAGCGCTCTCTGTTGCTGAGTTCTGACGTACAGACGCTGCTCTCTTAGCAGCCATCAGCCTCTTTCTCGCCTCCTGCCGCTGCTTCTCTGAACTCTCCAGTGAACGGTCTCTGGCAAGTGGTGGGTGGTGGTGGGGGACAACCTTGTGTGGTTTTTTTGGCACAGGAGGTGGAAGTCGCCTCTCCTGGTAGAGGAAATCAGAAGTGGGTAAGAAAGTAAGGAAGTGGGGATTTCTGTATAGTTACATATCCATAGCTGAAATGCAATTTTATTTTTTGTGCATGTCTGACTGTAAATAATTATAAACATCAGCTCTCTGGATTCATTTTTACAACCGAGTGATTGCTGATCTTTAACCCTGTCCATCAGTTCCTGCTGTTTTGATCTCAAATAAACCTTTTAAACTTTTACTTCCAAGCTCACTAAGGCAAGAGCTTGAAGGTACCAAGTTCAGACAAACCAAAAGGATATTCATGCATTTACATAGTCCTTTATGTTATTACAAAATAATAAAACTTGACCAAACATAATAAAATCCAGTGTTTGGAACAATTAAAATGTTTATTTTCTTTAACTGTAACATCAAATTTTTTTAAAACCAAAAATCTGTAAAACATTTTTAGTTCTTGTCCTATAGAGAATTTTAATGCTGATGTCACTGTTAGCTATGGTTTAAGTATATTTTCTGCATTTTATTTTGACATATTTTGAAATAGTGTACTTTACACTGAAGATATATTAGAAGTATAACACTATCAGTGACATACTCATCTGTTCATTTATCTTGCCATTTGCAGAAGCAAGACACAAAACATAAAGCCACACATGTAAGATGGCTGCAGGTGGCAGAAGGAAGCATGAAGAGGTGGATGAAAAGACAGACATGATGGATCCATGGAGGCCCAGATTGGTCAAGGCCCTGTGGTGTTGTTGGTTATGCTGATTGATGTGTGGCTGTTTGCAAGCGCCTTCACTGTTAACACACAAAAGAAGAAAAAAAAAAGAAAGAAGCAGATAACAATGAGAGGAAATGATATAATGTCAGAGAAGACAATGCTTAGAAAAAACAAAAAGATAAACTTATACAGCAGCTATACTAAGTAAAGAATAAAGAATATCTGTGCATTGCATGGACACAAAACCATGCATGAGTCAAATTATCTGATATTCCTGTAATAAAATATCAAAACATCCACCATGTGAATTTTGTTAGTCTATTTGACAAAGTGATGCACACTGATTTATATACTTGGTTTCTCGAAGTCATTATATCCATGGAAGAAGGAAAACGTATATGTAACAGGTTTGTCAAGTTTTGCAGAATGTAAATGTCACGGAAATGACATTTACAGCTGCTGAAGACAGAAGTTTCATTACATAGGATTGAAGGAAAGTCAACATTGTGGAAAAGGGCTGGATATCAGATTGACTGAATTTGAACCTCATAAAACAACTCACGGGTCACTAAGTAAGGGGCCCAGGACACACTGCACAGGTCATCTGTCTCTCACAGGGGAACACAGCAACACAATTCAGCTAAGGCCAATTAACCTTCTACTCTTGTTTTTGGATAGTGGGAAGAAACCTAGAGAGGACCCACATATAATTATAATATTCTTTATTTTACAAGGCACAGTGCACATATCAATCATAAATTTCATCGTTTGACGCGCTCTGAAAGGTTTATATACGCTATCTCCTTTCCCTGATGTGAATTAGTTTCTGTTATAAGCTAATTCAGCTATACACTATAACAACATGCTAACTCCATCCAGTCAAACCCCCAAACCAGAACTTTATCTCAGGACACTGTGGCTGTCAGACAGCAGTACTAACAACAGTGACACCTGGCAGGTCATCTGAGAAAACACAGGGTATAAATATAACACTCAGGGTTTTAAATGCCATGCTTGAAGAGATCACCCCTGTCTTGTGGTCTAAAGAAAGATGCAAACTGAGAAATCCAGTCATAGGCTGCTTCAAAGGGAAGGTCTTAATGGCTACTGTGTGTCCTTATGCAAAGAAGTGCTTCAGGCTGACACTGAAAAAACCCATATCTTTATGATATATTATTTCAGCACAGTTGTTGTGTGGTTATGCAGGAGTTTGCAGAAGGCAGGGAGTCTCTGGTTGGTTGTGCAATCAATAGAAAAAGACAAAAACAGAAATGAAGAATCAGAAAATGATTCTTCTAATTTTCTAACTTTGTTTTCTGCCCTTTGTGCAGGTAGGCATAACTGAAGTAATGTTCTCTTTGATTTACCTCAGATTGTTCTCAAAAAGGAACATTTCCCACCTCATTTTACACTGAGATAGAAGCTTAAACAATTGAAACAAGTAAGGAGCATTTATTTTAGCTTTGCCACATCCAAGTACCACTGATGAGAGCAAAATAAACTGGCAAGAATAAAACAGATGTTCATTAACTAGCTTGTACATGCAACAAAGTGATAAAAATGCTAATTGGAGTCTGATGTTATAATCCGTGTTTTTATAAAAAATTTATTTGAAAAACAATTTAAAGAATGAAAACTGGTTCATCTTAAGACTATGACTTTAGTTCAGAATACTTAGGTGTTGAACTCAGCAACATGCACAGCACTGTTGTAGTAAGCAGTAGTGCTTGCTGATTTGCAATCACTACTGCCAACATTTAATGATTTAAGTTGTTTTAAAAGCCATCATTTTGCTCTGTTAGAGTTCCAGTCAAACCAGCAATTCCCATTTTTCAAACACAAGAATTTCTTTCTTTTTCTGCAAACTCACTAGAATGAAGCTTCTTTTTTGGTCATTTCAAAAACTCAAAGCTATCTAAAACAGTTGGACCAGAAGCAACTTAAGAGTAAATTAGCAAGTTTGACCAGAAAAGTCAACTGTTCCACTATCGGCCACAGTGAAACAGTTGACGTGCAGTCATGTCATTGTGGGATGTTTGTTTTCACACACATCCTTCAAGGTCAACAAGACACATCAAGCAGAGTTCCTGTAAAGCTCCGGGTGCTGCAGTGTGCGTTGTGGTTTGTTGTCATATGTGTGGATTACAAGAGTAATTATGGCAGAGACTAATCACACTCACAAAATTCTGACCCATCACACAACAGTTTCATAGGCATAGGGATTCAAAAGGTTTGTCAGCAGTGTTGTGACAAAAAAAAGGCGGACATCAAGATGCTGAGACGAAAATGACACTATTTTTGTTATGCAAGTGCAACAGTGAGAACTTATTTTGGATCCTCGGCACAATCAATGCTACTCAGCAGCATGGACAACTAGAGATGGTGAGATGAAGCCTCATGAGGCATTGAACCACTTGAGCCAACTGATTCGAGAAAGGGTTCATTTCTTGAAGCTTCATGTGCACATGAAACCACCTACTGGCCAGGTGTATAATCACAGCCAGCTGTATCTTAACACGTGTGATGCATTGAATTTTTGTCTTTATGGCTCTTGGGAATGACTTCACAAAAGGTGAAGAAAAAAAAGAGACAAAGAGAGAGAGAAAGAGATATGTAGAGATAGAGATAGAGAGAAAAAAATATATATATATATATACAGAGAGAAAGAGAGAGAGAGGGAGACACAGAGAAAGGAAAAAAGAGAAAATCCTATCCTGTCCCACAGCTATCTTAAAAATCCTAAAATAAAAATTAAGAACTTTAAAACTAACTAACCAATCCTATTTGTAATAGTGAGATAAATAGTAAAAAGCTCAAATTAAATAAATAACCCAATTATAAGTCCTGAATAATAAAGTCTAAAATCATTAAATATTAATCCCAGAAAAATAAATAAATAAATAAAGGGGGAAGGGGAAAAAATTCATTTAGATCAATACCTTGTTTATTCCAGAGAAAATCTACTTATGATGTGTGATAATGGTATTGGAGTTCAAGGTAACTCGAGTTAAATCAGGTGGTGAAAACTCACGTGTCCTTAATATTAGAATTAAAATTAAATTTAAAAATAGGATAGCTGTGGGACAGGATAGGATTTTCTCTTTTTTCCTTTCTCTGTGTCTATTGGGTGTCTATTGGGTGGGGGAAGTTGTAGTGTTTATATATTCATATTCTCCCTACCTGTCTCAAACTAAATAACCACTATCCAAACTCTGCTATCCAAACTATCAAAACTCTATCCACTCTCTCAACTGACCACAACTCGCCTACAACAACCCACATTTTGAATGGAGCCTGTGGGGTTTCTAAAGCTGTCAAACACCGCGCCAAAATCTGAGCCACTTCCCGAAGCAGTCACGTGGTACAGCCGGGCAGCGAGGCCTCGGACGTCATCGTTTTCGGCTCCTTCCCTAAATGAAGTAAGCTTCGATACGCGCTTTACGGAAACGCCCCCTTCATTACTCGACACACGCCTCGAAGCCTCGGCACATCACGTAACATCACTATGGACAACATATTGTATGTCCAAACACACTTGCTAATATGTGTTTCAACTTTATGTAATGAGTGTACCAATTTATCAGCTTGCTAATCTATCGGTGCTAATGTCCTTTATTTTGGAAGATCAATGATCAATCGGTGCACCCCTAGTTTAAACTGATTTAAAGAACTAAAACTGTGTGAAAGGCAAATATCCACCAGTTGAAACAAACTGGAATGAAAAGCAAATCTCTCAAAAATAGCACTAATGACGATGCATCCAGTCAATTAGGCCAGAAAAAAATATTAGCATCGCATACATTCAGCATTGTCTTTGCACTTGATATCTTCTTTATGCTACAGTATTACACAAGGAGTCCTAAAGCATTTGGTCCACACCTAAAATTCTACAATCAAAAGTTACATCTAATGCATTCATAACTTCTTAGTAGAAGAAATTTCTAAGCCTGATATAACCTAATGTCATTTTAACATAGACATACAGCCAGACAAGTACTATGTTGAAACATCAGGGTTAAATCAAAGCTTTTCTCTCTTTCTTTAGCCTTTTTGTACATGAATTATGATCCTGTAAGTCAGGATTTTTTCCAAAGTGTTGTTGATTTCCTCAGGGAATAAAAATAAGGTGGGAAAAAATTTTGTACTGTATTTTTTTTTCTGATTTGTCCAAGTATCCACTTAGGTGGACAACTTGCGCTTACATCTTTTCAACTAATGAAATGTTGAGAAATGTGAATATATTTTGACTTTAGTTAACAGAATGTATAAATATATAACATTGTATTCAACTCTCATCGTAGTCTAATGTTCACTACTATCTGATCCCTTTATTCAGTCACTTTCATTCAACCGCTTGTTCTCATTTTAGTCTTATTTTGGCTCCTCCTCAAGCAGTATGACTTTATTATGGACATTTATAATTGTATAAAAGTAACAACATTGAATTTGACACTTCAGCCATTCTTTTGTTTGTTTTTGTAACTCTACAGTACTGTCTCTTCCATTTCAGACTTCTAAAAATAAAGACTATCTTGTATGAAAATGCACAAAGCACCCAGTTTGCAAACAATACATTGGAAGCAGATGTATTTACTTTTGGCTGCAGGCTGGATCATTGCATGATATTTGGTTGCAGTGAGGTAGGGCCAGTGTTCCCCAGATCCAAGCCTAATCTCATGGGGTGTCTTAGAGAAATGGTGTCCAAATTATTATTTTATCTTTTTTTGAGAACTTGGATCCTGCATGTGTTTGTTCTCTCCCTGGTTCAACACATCTGGATCAAATGGTGGCTCATTGGAAGACCTCAGGAGAAATGATGAGGAGGAAGTTACTACCACCAGGCAGAGAACAAGAACATGCAGGATGCTGGCCCTCAAGGGCCAACTTTGCACACCACTGCCTTAGACTGTGTCTTAACGGTGATGGGATGGCACTGGCACTCTTGAGCGTGTCAGGATGGAATTCTCAATTATTAGCACACAAGCTACAGATTCCTTGAAATGTAAAAGATTCACCTTTTCCAAGCCTTTAAAAAACACTTAGTATCATGTCAAGATGAAGACCTGGCTCTAATGATCAACACATTCTTGACCTTGAGTATCTGAGGTATGACACGATTCCATATTTATTACTGGAAATGTCTTCACTTCCTGATCTGTTAAGGCCAGAATTTATTTTCATTTTTGGAATGCCTACAGGTTTGCATTCTGCCTATTATTGCATGCCTCTCAATTTTTTCATTTACCTCAGTGATCAAAGGTTCTTCATCATCCTCATCTCCACTGTCACTACTGCTACTATTGGCCAGTGATGTATAAAAACCTTACTTCTTAATGGCAACAATGGACTTCAAGTTAAGAACTAATATGTCAGTTTATTTACAGTCAAAATATTTGCTGGAAATGTTGCACATTGTAGATTTATAGTCAGAGTATTGATATCAATACCTGTCAAAATATTGTCACTGATGCATGACGTCCACTTTAGTGGACAGGTGATCAGTTGTAATTTTCTCCAAATACAAAGTCAGAAAATACATGAGTAGTATTAGTCTTTAGGGGTTTCTTGATGTCACAATATTTTTTTTTACCTGCAAGAGTTTTCTACAGTAGAAGGAGGGGCTGGATATTCCTGAGTTAGTCTGATTCGCTTCCGTCTGTCTGCCATATTGGATTTAACAAAAAAATTCTTGCACTTGCACTGGATGGACAGTAGTTGGCAGTGTATTGCCTGATACACTAGTGTCCACTTTAGTGGTCTGTATGCATTTATAACATAAAAGAAACACACAAGAAACACAGGAAAATGGCTGTAGATGGCTGTCCACTGTAGTGACCACGATGCATGGAAGGGTTAGATATGTATCCACTTAAAGATGTGTTAATAACTATGGGTCTTAATGTCTAAATGAAGCCTGGCATTTCTTAAAATTCAGGATCAATAGAAAAAAAAATAACAAAAATACAAATATTTATTTCAACTGGAAAAGCATCCAGTTTTCACCATAATGAATGTTTGAATAAAAGGAAATGTGTTATTACATTTGTGAAAAGGTGAATAACCTTAACACTTAGTGATATTCAATTTTAAATATCATGTTCATGCAAATGACTATAGAATAATAGACAGAGCAAAACAACAAAGGTAGGCATATCCCTTTTCCTTGACCTAAGAAATGAGAGTACCTTTCTATCAGGAGGGTCCAGCGGTCTCCAGTTGTTGGCCCTGAGCTGGTGAAGCTCATCAAACTTGAGGCTGATGTTCTCAATAGACAGCTGAAGCATATCCCAAAAGCCAGCCAGGTCTGAGGCCACAGGACGAGGATGAATGCTGAGGTTCTGTAATGGTGCAAAAAGCAAAAATAAAAAAATATTTATATTTATAAATATTTATGTATTATGGACAACCCAAATCATAATAGGGTTGTCCAATGTAAAAGAACAAAATTATAAGAATAACTCTCAACCAATGATGGCATAGTTTCTTTGGAAAATGTAACTTTAATCAGATTACTGATTACTCCTTGAAAAAGTAACTTGGTAGGATTACTGATTACTTGAATTGGAAAGTAACTAAGTTACATTAAAAGTAAAGTTTTTAGTTACTTTCAGTAGCTGCTAACAACAACGCTCTGCCACCTGTGAAAATCACATTGAGCTTTGCCAATACTTAATATGGAAGTTATTATATAATGATTAGATCAACAACGTGTCTCCACATTTTGTGTGTTCCACTGTCCGGAAAACTCTAAGAAGAATTTTAAAGCCCCCATTCTTCCCCCCAGACTCCAGACTCTTCCTGCGGCTCCACAACTCACATGTCCCGCTGCACAGATTTGTGAGATTTATCTTAATATTAATAATTATAATGACATTTAGTTGCACAACTTTAGGGACACATTTTTTCCTGGCTCTTTTCACGTTTATTGCGCTGTTTATATTAGTCTCAATGTTTGCGGTTTTCTGGAGCGCAATGGAAGCTCGACGTCACTCACAGGTGATATATTAACTTGACATTAACAAAGACACAGCGGGACGGATCATCTGGAAAATGATGGACAGGGAGAGTCAAACTAAAACTACCGTATCAGACAAATTCTGGAATTTATTATGAGTCTCTGCTTATTTCCAAGCCCAAAAAGAACAACTTCACGTTCAAAAACAAATCCAAAAAGGCGCAACCCGCGACTCATTAAATTTGCAAGTGATTAAAAACAAACAAAACAAAACAAAACAACAAGCCCACAGCTGCTGATAATAATTGGACTTGACGAGCGAAACTCAAAATAGTTCCTATTTTTAACCCTGTTTCTGTCGCTGCTGATACTTTCGCATAGAAATGGCGATCACTAGAAAAAACGTAGAGGAAATACAAATAAATTCCAAAGGAAAATAGTAACGCAAAGTGGTTTCGATAAGTAACTGTAGTCTGACTACTGGATTTGAAATAGCAACGCGTTAGATCACTCGTTTCTGAAAAATGTGGTCCGACGTCAGTAACTGCTCTCAACTGGAACCTTTTTTTTTAGAAAGTAGATTGAAGTAAAATAAGAAAGACTTAATTGAACCAAAGTGAACCCTATTGTACACACAAAACTAGCAGAGTGATGTTTTCATAAGACTATTAATAATTTTGCTACCTGTTGTTATTAGCTTATTACATAATAAGAATAGAAAAGTTACATCAATTGCATAATCAATATCTTCTAAATAGCTATGTACACAAACCCTACAACTTTTTGCACTCACCAGGTTCTCTTCACATAATTCCCTGAACTGCTGAAACTTCTGGGAAATCAAAAGCTGAGCACTTCCAACAGCAGTTCTCATCTTTTCCAGTACTGAGAACACAAACACAAGTTATAGTAAAATAAACTTTTGGATAAACAAAAGGTTTGAACATGTTTTCACCTTTGAAAATGATGCACAAATGGATATAAAAAGTCTAAATACCTTGCTTGAAATGCCAATTTTTCAAAGTAAAACAGATACTATCCAAGTCAAAAGTGATACTTTGTGATAGCTTCCTGCAGGAGGGCATTGGCTGAGATAATGCTGCCATCAACTAATTGTCCTCCCTCTTCTGTTGTTAACTCTTTACTTTTCTAAACATCAAAATTAATCCTACATCAGTACATCTGTTTCTTTATTTTGTTCTGTCTTCTCAAACTCCCAAAGATCCCCTCAGAGACTGCAACTGCCTGCAAATGGGTGAAATTATTCTTTTTTGACTTTTTTAGACATTCTCTACAAACAAAATGGACAAATAAGTGAAATTTTAGCAAATAATTTGGAGTTAGGTTCCACAGAAAAATCTATGAATCTATGATTATTTAACCACAGGTATGTGGGGGAGGGGGGTCTAATGCAGAGAGAGAACAGACACTAACAAGTCAAGCTGGTGGATGCTGTCTGATTCCCACCAAGCAAGACTGAATTTTGCAATTCCTTCCAAAGATGTTTCAACAGAGCATTATTTTAGAGTTTATTAGTTTGTTTTCTGGTTGAATTGTACAGGATGCGTATCACAGTCAAGGTGGAAAAAGTTTTACAATTATTTGTCATGGTCTAAGTGTTTTACATTGCAAAACTTATTGGAGGGCTGTGTAGACATTGTCTATTGCCGATAAGCAGTACATGCATTGTTGCAATTATTTCACTCATCAACACGTTTGTCATGTTCTACTAAATGTTCCATTAATCCACTAACGGTCCACTATTATAGTTTCTTGAAAAGATAGGACATGTCTCTGCAATATACAAAACATGTTCATAACACTTAATACACAAAATTATTCTCACATATTGAGACTTCACCCATCAGTTCTGTGGTTTTGAGCTCATTGAGAAATGTTTTGTTTTAGCACTTTGTCACGATTATACAAATGAGTTGGTGCTGGCCTCAAAGTAGTGTATCCTTACTACTGGAGAATGGAGTTTACGCAGCCTCTAAAACTACCACAAATACAATTTGAAGCTATATTATAATTTGTTCTTTGACAACACAATCTAAACTGGACAAAGGCTACAAATTGTTCACTGAACGACACCCGTTTGACTATGAAGGAACGTATTTTATCTAATAATGTTAGCTAGCTAACATTATGTGACCTTTCTGTTTTGGAAATAGAACGTTGTTGCTCTAATCTTGATTGGATTCTTATAGTATAGAATGGGG
Organism: Gambusia affinis; assembly: GCF_019740435.1. Classification (NCBI taxonomy): domain Eukaryota; kingdom Metazoa; phylum Chordata; class Actinopteri; order Cyprinodontiformes; family Poeciliidae; genus Gambusia; species Gambusia affinis. The sequence goes on from NC_057879.1 coordinate 791,308, forward strand.
TTACCACCTATCACGTAAAATACGGAATCATTTATTATGCGGCAGTTAAATGTTTCCTTGTGATGCCTGAGTGTCCTGCATTTGTGAGAAGGAAGACACTCATCCCAGGCAGAACAGCTTTGGTGAGGACGAAAGGCGCACAACGAATGGCAGTCATACCTCCTGACAGTGAGACAAAGATGTCACGGGTCAATTTAGAAAATGAAGAAAGTTAATTACCTTCTCAGATGAATATTTATTAAATGTTATATTTAGAGTGTTAAGTTTTTTTCTTTTTTGTTTTCTTGTAGCTTCAGACTTGGCAGTAGAAAGCTGACATCAACATAACATAGGAATAAAATTTTTTATGTCTCTATTAGCAGGTTTCACTTGATTCTGCGGTGGTGTGGTGGAACTGAAGTGCATGCCATGTTCTTGCACCATGTAATCACATGGTGGGACTTCTGTTTCAAAATACTCTCTACAGTGTTATGGGCTATAAGACAATACCATCTCCTTTGTCATGCACCAGTTCACTGCAGATCTGGCACCGGGCAACAACAAAGGTCGGAAATGAATATTTTTTTAAACTTGGTGACCTTAGACTAATAGTTTGTTTTCACTTATTTGTTTATTAATCATTTGTAATTATAGGAAATTGCCCCAGAGACTACAAATGAAATGGCAGTATGTAAACCAGTGGCAAGAGATAAAAACAGGGTTAGGACTGCTGTGAAGTGCACACAGGCCATGTGCAGGTGAGTGAATGAGTTCTTAGATATTCAAAGATGGTAATGGGTTTCTAAGATAAACATAAAAGTGAATAGTATGTATTGCTTTTTGTATATGCTTTCTGATATTATCTTACACAATTTATAATAACATTTTAATATTTAAAGTTTGGGAAAGCGTTTTTGCATTACTAACTTGATTTCCGCATTACAGTCAAGTACAAGGAGGTGATTAATGTCACTGTTATGGTTTGAAAGGTCACACGAAATAATAAAATCTAGATTAAAATTGACGTATCTCATTTGGAAGGTCCTCATCCAGATCCTCACATCATGGTGAGGAGAGACTGAAAGACATGTCCGCAACCAGGGGTATTCAACTTAATGCATGGACTTGAAAACCTTACTTTAGTGGACTCTAAATTTGGTCCTGTGCCATTTGGGTTTGTGCTTTTTTATCAGTGCCCTGCTGAAATAAGCAGACATAATTAAATGTTCCTCAATTAACTGTTGTTGGTTACAACTTTAGGTTCCCACTAGATGAGCCTAACTAAAAGCAACACTGCCACTTAAGAGAGGCTTTAAGTCAGGGGTCTCAAACTCCAGTCCTCGAGGGCCGCTGTCCTGCAGTTTTTAGATGTGTCACAGGTACAAAACACTGCAATGAAATGACTTAATCACCTCCTCCTTATGCAGATCAGTTCTCCACAGCCTTGCTAATGACCTAATTATTCTATTCAGGTGTGGTGCAGCAGAGGCACATCTAAAAGTTGCAGGAGTGCGGCCCCTTGAGGACTGGAGTTTGAGACCCCTGCTTTAAGTTATCACATGAGATATGTGCTGCTATTGAAGCAGAAACCAAACAGCAATCAGAATGCCAGCTTTGGACCCAGGTACACAAACCTTGGCCTACAGCCAGCAGGTTTCATGAAATATGCCATGTGTGCAGGCAACACGGATTCTGAGAGAAACTCCCCCAACAGGCACTAAGAAAAGGGGGTTGAATCTGGAACCTGAAATACTGAGGCAATATTCAGATTAGGGTGATGTCTCTGTGATGCATCGTGGGTTCATCATCCATGCTGATACATCTCCGTGTACTGGACAGGTCCAGTGTATCCTTCATGACCCACCATATCCTACGATTCATTAAGGGTCCAAACTGGGTGTTTGGGAAAAATAGCAGCGGTGGTGAAGAGCAGCAAATTATCTTTGCTATATTACACTCTAAGTGACACAACATTAAATTTTACCATGTTTTTAAGTGAGAATGTAGCTGTGTAAATCTCAGATTTCTTCTTGATTTAGTAATATGCCACCTAATTGCAATATTGCTGTGACAATATTTTCAGAGATGTCTGCTCCCGCTGCATTGACAGCCAGCTCCCCAGGGCGATCCAGATTCGGTTTAGAGGGAGAGAATGCCTGACTCCCAGCACATTGTTTTCAAACTTCCAATAGCTTTCTCCAATCAGTGGAAGTTAAACGGCAAAATTGTTCAGTCAGCTAATGTCTAGCAGCATAATGTTTAGTTATCCAAAGTATTTAATTTATTACTTAGCAAATCAGTTTGACTGATTAAAGTGAAGCACTCAAACATAATAGCTTTGTTTAACCGCAATGTTATATAGCGTCTATTCTTTACTTTGTCTATGACTAGACCTGTCCAAATTCACATCTTTTCTCTTCCAGTCGTCGAATATTCGTGGCCTTCAAAGTGCCTGTCCTACGTAGACCAGGTCCTTTGACGCAAAGACATTCATACGCTCCGAAAGATGCAGACCCTGAATTCGGACACACTGATTGTGAGTAACATACAGTGAGACACATGACTAGCAGAGGCTAGTGTGCTAAATGACAAACCACGTTTCTGCCAAACAACAGAAAACATGCAACACATCATTATGTACCATACTTACATCGCCATCTGCATATTTGTGAGGAAGTAGAAACTGATTCTTCCTTCACTTGAAGCATTTTGGTAAATTCTGTCATGAACTGTTGGTAGTTTTCAGAGGATTTCTGCTTAAAATTTCCTGTACAAACTACAACTTTTCAAGCAGTCATTGTGTTAAACCAGCAGAACAAACCTGTAAAGAAACGGGTGGAGGTCCACTTGGGGTTGGTTTGTAAAATGTTCTGGTGCAACAATTTAGAAGTTTTTGAAACAAACTGTCTTGCAAATACCAGCAGTACATATACGTATTCCGAAAACAGCTGGGTGTTCAGTTTCTTTTGCTCTTGGAATATTTCTAGAAGCCATAAATACCCAAAAGAAGGACAGAAATATGCAAAATGGGAATTTTCCATAATTGTGGACCTTATACATTTTTTATGGTTGACACCCTTTGTATGAGCTTTGCAATAAAAAAGTGAATTGTATACTATTCAGATTTAATATTTAAGATGTGTGTTGCACTATTTATCCTGAAATGTTTGCTAAAAGGCTGAACGATGAACAAACACATATAAAACCTACTGTCTTCAGGCAACTCATTCTCCCGCTGGTCGAGCTCCATCTGCCGACACCATCCATCCATGCGGTCGGTCTCAGCTTGAAGAAGCTTCAGGAACCAGCGTCCATCTCTCTGACAGACCGATCGTTGTACCACCTTACATCACAATATTCAGATTTGCACATACTGTCAAAATAGTGTACATGAAATGTTCATTAAAACTACAAGAAACCCCTGAATGAGGCTGAAAGTAACTGCTGGTTTATCTTTCACTAATGGGCAAGGTCAACATTTTCAGCTTCTGATAAATAAATATTTTAAAATAAGGTTAAACAGAAGGAAATGTGAACATTCATTCTTCTAACGCTAACATTTTCCACACATGCACAGCAATAACACAATCTAAAGCAGATCACATTTTGAAATTAAATGTTATATTTAGGTGTGTTCTAAATATTAAAATACATATTGGGGAATGTGTATTTTAAATCTAAAACACACTTGGAGAACTTTTTAAAAAGAAGTGTGTCATGAGGAATGCATTTTCTCAGAAATTGTACAGAATACTTTAAAACAAAAAAATATGATTAAAAATCTAAGTTATTTCAAAAGATAAAAAATGTAACGTAGATTCTGTAACATATTTCAAATGTCAGAAATTTAGCATCTGACACTGAACATTACATGTTCAGATAACATGACAATGTTCACATAATAACACGTCAAACTGCCCATTTGACAAGGTTTATTATTATTATTATTATTATTATTATTATTATTATTTTTTCTTCCCCTCTAGGGGGTCTTTTGTGGGCTCCATTATCCCTTAATTGAAAGTAGGCTGACAGGAAAGGGGGCAGGAGAGGGGGTAAGACATACGGCAAACATCTGCCGGGTCTGGGAATTGAACCCGTGACCGCTGTGTCAAGGACTGAGGGCCTCCAAATGTGGGTCGCGCTATCCCCTACGCCACCACAGCACACCCAAGGTTTATTATTATATTATGACCCACACAGTCATGGGGAAGGGAAGCCTCCAGACTTGACAATTGTCCAGCAAACAGGCCAGCATTTGACTCACTGAGGTGAAGCACACACTAACACTGGCTGACAGGAAGTTTTCCTCTCATGGGTTCATGGAGAGCACCGTTGAAAAGACAGTCATCAGTAAAATGCATTCATTATCTTATTTATACACATGTTGCTTTGGCGAGTCTTTAATAATTATTGTGTTTTTTCTTAGTCTGTGTGAGGAACATCATAAGCTAGTTCAGGGTGAACTAGGGGAATACACCCCTGAATATACAACCCTGCTCTAAATACAGTTTAGAGAAGGGGTGAGGCAGACACCCTGCTTAGACTAGATTTAAAACTTTACTTTCTGATAAAACTGTTTGTCTGTCTGGCTTAGGCTGCATATTTCCTCTCTCTGCTCCTTACTCCAACTTCTCTCCAATGCTCCTGAATTAACATGAACATTTTATTATAATTAAAAGCTGTTATTTCAGCTCTTAATTTTTTGTTCTCTGTATTTTTTCTCTGAAGCCAGTGTACACCTGGTCTGGTTTCTGTTAAGCTGTGACACCTTCCTGGAGGTATCATCAGATGAGCTTCTGCTGCCAACAACTTATTGATCTCCTTTTATGGATGATACACTTGTCCCTGTCTTTCAGTGTTAAACCCCATCTCTCTCCTAGACTTGATCATTGACTGAGCTTTGACTCTATGTGCTCTTTCATCCCACAGTCTTGAAAACTGTCTATGACTGATCAGATATCGGTCATAACAGCAGTAATAATATTGGATTTCAGTTCCAACCCAAATGTTCATATTGGTGCATCCTTACTTTTCTATATATATTTTGTGAAGGACTTTGGTCACCAATATCAAGAATGTGTAAAAGATGATTGAAATGATTGATATGCATTAAAAGCAAACCAAAATGAGTAAAACAAGTTCATATACCTCCAGAATAGCAGAGCTGTTGAAGTCTGCATCAAGTGGGTCATCAGTAACAGTATCTATCCAGGGGTCAGGCGGGGGGAGGATGGACGGGTCAAAACCAACATCATCATATTCATCTGAGGCGCAGGCATGGTAATGGTTCCCTGAGCCTTGAATGCTGACAGTGGAGGTGGCTGCATCGCGGGAATACTTCCGAGACATGCCACAGGAGGCCAGGCGTCCTCTGTGAGGGTGTGGAGAGTCTAGGGGAGTGTCCAGGAGGTCTGGCAGGTCTAGATCTGCCTGGATTGGGAAATAAAGAGGATCCAAGAATTAACTTAATATTTACTTGTGTGAAATTTATATTTAGTTTTGTAAATAGCCTAGTGCAGCATATTTCCAAATGATTTCTCATTCCTTCATGTCTTCTGTCAAGATCGACATGATATTCTATATTTTAGCCAAAAAAGGCTTTGCAATGGAAGTCAGATTTATTCCTCTACCTGAGTCACATTATCCATGGTCCGGAAAAAGTAGTCTGAATCATCATTCAGAAAAGTTATGAAACTTTATCATTCATGATAACTTTTCTGCAAACACATCTCTAAAGAGCAAGATATCACACAAGTGTATAGATATACAGACTTTCACAGTGAAAGATCAGTAACAGAAGACAAACCAGTCACGTGCTGCTGTTTCTCCATTTCTCTGTCCTATGACCCACTCAGAACTCTGGTCAGCACCAGGACTCTATTTATTAATAATTAATTAATAAAGTATAGTCATTCATTAATTCCAATGTGTAGAGCAGAGCGCTTTGTTTATGAAGAAGGAAAACAGCTCTGTTGGCAAACTTTATCCAACAGAGCTGTTGGATAAAGCTTGGAACAGCAGACAGAACTCGTCCCAATCCAAATTGTTAATCAGAACCTGTCAACACAAGCTTGCTGCTTACCTGTACAGCTGCTGTCACACTGTTGGAGCGCTGAAGCCTTCGATATCTAGACATCCAAGAAAACGAACCGTCAATATCTACTGTCAAGACACAATTCAGTCAACACTTTTACATTTTGCAATGTCTTTCTAAATATACTTAATGCATAGAGCTTGCCGCTCTAATAAACAACTGGTCATGCAATCCTGTTCACATAATGGTCAAGGAACGAACTATAGCCCGGACGTCTCCGCCCATTTTACTTGAACCGTGAATATTCCCATGTTATTGTGGTGACTATTTACATTCCTCCCTCTGACAGGGTTGCCACCTTTCAGAAATAACGTCGTCCTACTCTCGTGGGGTGGGATGCCTGCTGCAGTGATAGACATTGTTTTATGGCAATGTTTTTTGTAAAAAAAAAAAAAAAAAAGATTCATAGAACAATTATTCATACATACAGGTTGGTTAGAGCACCCTAAAATTGTACTCCAATCAGAATAGCATACGTTCAATGGGTTTTTACTTAAATAGAAATAGAAAGGAACCATAAATGACTTTAGCTTTAAATAAGCAAGTGTAAAAAATATTTGTAAAAGGTCTAATCAAGTACTGAGTAACTGATCATAATGCCTGATTTAACATTTATGTCACAAGACAGCCAAAAATATAAAGGTGCACATTCTGGCATTTTATAGTTTTACCAAAATTTTTATACAAATAAGGAGTTAGGTTTGGCTGATTTTTTCATGGTGACACTTAAAAAATTAAACAACTACAACAAAAAACGGCATTATTTCTTCATTTGATATATTAAGTGAGCCAAAGAGCCACTTGTATATCCAGAGATACAGGTTACTGACCCCTGATCCAGCAGATGGAAAGTATGATCCTATCTAAATACAACAGCTAAAAGTGCAGCACTATAATTTTGAATTCATTTTAAAAAAAACTTGTGAAGGTTGAAAAGATCCACCGCTGGGTCTCAACAAATTATATTTACACTGTTGACCATTGGCTAGAGCCGCCCAGGGGCTGTAAGTCTGGGTCTGGTGCATTTTTGGTTAGCATGTTTTTTTTTTTTTTCATTAATGGGATGTCAGGTTATCCAAACTGGTAAACCACATTAATAAAATAATAGTGAACTAATACATTAAATGAATTCTGAGCAATGTATTCATAAAAATATCAACATTTCTAAAGAAAACACAAAAAGTCCTAACAAACAGTTTTAAAGTAGGAAATATTTATGGATGTACTGGTAATCTATTAGAGTGATTTGTTCTTTAAATGATCAATTATGTTATTTTACCTGATACTATTAGAGATTAAATAAAGTATCATCCAAACTCAACATCCTAAGCAAATAATCAAACCATAATAGTCTACTAAAAGCACAATAAGAAACTTAATCATAGCAAAGTGTTCTGTACCATATCAGCCTCAGGAGATGATTGAGGGTTGAAAAGACACTGATGTCTGGTTCTTCTAGGTTCTGGCGGGTCTGCAGTGTTCTTCTACTGAAGCATTCTGTCTGATATCATATAGCACACTGCGCCACAATGGGCACATTCTTTAAAATGTCTGTATTCATCTTCACTAAGACATTTCAGCCTGAGATTTATGTCTTCTCATTGTGTTTTTGCAAGATGTTTTGCTTCTAAGAACATGGTGGAGTATTAGGAGGACATTTTAAAAAGACCCAGGTTGATAGCAGCTCACCTCGGCTGCATAGTGTCCATCTCTAGGTAACCATGATAGAAGCATCAAACTGTAGTGTTCTTGAGGTGAAGGAGGGGGGGATTTGTGTAGATCCCGCCACCACAATTTAGCTGACCTTAATATTTCCTGTTTTATTTCGGTCATTATTGTTACAATTAGTGCTGATATGTGTGTGATAGGCATGTCTATTGGAAAATTATAAAAATATGGACCAATACATGCCCCGTATTGGTTTAATATAGGATCAGGGCCGTGCAGAGACCTTTGGAGGGGCAGGGGCTCAAATTTAAAAAAGGGGCACATTGAACAAAAACACTGTACAACAACATAGCAACAACCCATATTAATCAAGAATCTAACTGGATCCTACTACATCATTGCCATCACATGGGGAAATCTAAAGTAAATATAGTCTATATTTTCCCCAACAGGTATAATGTTTCTGTTCCTGCTGCTGACAGTCCTGGAGGGCTGAGTTGATCTGAGACTGAAGCTGTTAAACAGACCAGAGGAGAGAAGGTCTCTGGTTATAAAGTTATGAAATAAGCAAAATTGCTGCCATTTTCACTTTACTATTTAACCTCTACAACAACCTGGATGCAGAATGATTTATAGATCCAAAAAGCTCAAAGGAGTTAACTCTATATAATATAGGGTGACCAAACGTCCGTATTTCCCGGGACATGTCCGTAGTTCACGTCCTGTCCCGGGCGTCCCGGGTCTTTTTTAGAAAGTGAGGAAATGTCCTGTTTTTTAAATTACCTTCATTGGACCATTAAATTTACGGGCACTAGGTCACTGCGCACGGCGCTGCGTGTGACATAATCCTTGAGCCGCGTCAGTGCGGGCAGCCCTGTTCTTAATCAGAAGATAGATAGCGTGGCTGTCAGTATGCCAACAACATGCCAAAGTGATATCATGTTATTGTAGGATTACATATACCAATATACCTGGTCTCCCTCTCACAGATTCACTTTATCGATATTTAAACATGTTAGAGATGCTGAGGTTCTTAGTAGGACGGGTTCTGGGGGCGGGGGGGTTCTGTCTAAGGCCCCATATTACCTTGGGCCGGTCCTGCATGAACAGCCGCTGCGATGCACATCTCTGGAATCTACCTGGAATCTACCTGGAATCTACCTGGAATCCCCCCCTCCCCCCTTCTTCCATTCAAAGTTTGATCATAGCCTGTTGCACCTCGGTACTTTTTGAAGAGCCAGCCTGTTGCTACCCAAATAACAAGCAATATTTCATCATTTGAGATGATGAAATATAAAATGATATGATATCATATCATCTGTTACCTAAATAACAAGCCCTGGGTAACAAAGGAGATCAAAATCATCCTGAATGAGAAGCAGAGGGCTTTCAGAGATGGCAACGGATGATGTGAGAGTAATTCAAAGGTGCTTGAAGGTGAAGATCAGAAGAGCTAAAGAGGAACATGAGAGGAAGCTGGAGAGGAAACTCCAACAGAAAAACATCAGAGGTCTGGAGAGGGATTAGGACTATCACTGGGTTCAGATCAGCAGGCTGTGGATCAGTTGAGGGCATCGTTGACAGAACCAGTGAACTCAACCTGTTGATTAACAGATTTGATAATGCGGCCCCTGTACCTCTTACTCCCATCAATACCCTGCTGCTGTCCACCCATGTGAGTTTCACCTTCACATCTCCTTCCCTCGTCTTGTACTCAGTGACCCTCCCCCCACCTCTCAGCTGGTCACCTGTACAGTAAACACTCTCCCTGAAGATATTAGAAGACAGCTGGTGAGACTCCACAGTGCAAGACTGCAGGCCCTGATGGTGTGAGTCCGAGGGTGCTCAAAGTCTGTGCTATCTAGCTGTGTGGAGTCCTCCAGCAAATCTTCAACATGATACTGCATCCAAAGAGGGTCCCTGAGATGTGGAAAACAGATTGCATTGTAAATGATTACAATGACTGTGGCACTGACCTCCCACATTAAGAAGACCCTGGAGAGACACATCCTGTCACCAGGATGCTACTGGACTGTAGCAGCTCTGGTCCAACCACTCTTGGATCCCTTACAGTATGTTTAACAGCCCAGACTTGGAGTTGAGGACACCATCATCTAACCATGTACGCTCACCTGGACCAGTCAGCAAGCACTGTGAGAATAGTTTTGTGACTTCTTGAGTGCATTCAACACCATCCATCCATCTCTACTGGGTGAGAAACTGATTGATATACAGATCGACCCCCCCCCCCCCCCCCACCACCACCACCCCCTCACTCCTTTGTGTCCTGGATTGTGGACTATCTAACTGGCAGACCATAGTTTGTGCACCTGGGACACTAGCGATCAGACAGTGTTGTCAGCAACACAGGAGCTCCACAAGGGACTGTCCTCTCTCCCTTCCTCTTCACCCTCTATACAACTGACTTCAGCTATTGCACTGAGACCTGTCATCTCTAGAAAGTCTCAGATGACTCAGCTGTGGTTGGTTGCATCAGAGAGAGTGATGAGACTGAGTACAGGGCTGCTGTGGACAACTTTGTCACATGGTGTGGGCTGAACCATCTGCAGCTCAATGTGACAAAGACCAAAGAACAGGTGGTGGATCTGAGGAGGACCAGGATGCTGGTGACCCCTGTTACCATCCAGTGGATCAGTGTGGACATTGTGGAGAACTATAAATATCTGGGACTCCACATTGGCAATGAACTGGACTTAAGAACACTGATGGTGTGTACAGAAACGCCTAAAATCACCTCTACTTTCTGAGGCGGCTGAGGTCATTCAACATTTGCCAGACCTTGCTCAGAATGTACAATGAGTCTGTGGTTGCCAGTGCCATACTCTATGTTGTAGCGTGCTGGGACTGCAGGCTGAAGGTGGAGGACACCAACAGATTGAACAAACTGATCCACCACTGAATTCTCTGACAGTAGTGTCAGAGAGAAGGATCCTGTCCAAGGTACAGGTCATCTTGGACAACGCGTCTCATCTTCTTCATGATGTGCTGATTGGATACAGGAGCACCCTCAGCCAGAGACTCCTTTTACCAAAGTGTACCACAGAATGACACAGGAAACCCTATCTGCCTGCAGCCATTAGACTTCACTCTGAGTAACTTAAACTGAATTTTCTTTGTACTCATATGTAGAAGTTTCTCTCCTATGCTTGTATTTGTTTTATTAATATTTAACACCTTGGATGAAGTAGGTTGTCAACTAATAAGCAATTTCCCCTTGGGGATCAATAAAGTATATTCTATTCTATTCTATTATATTCTCTTCTGTGAAAGAATATAATGGAAATCGAAATCGAAAAATATTTAGATTTTTTTTCACTGTAATGATCACCCTCACCCTCGATCATCCTCCACTTGTACCCCCACAGACGTGAATTTGGAGGGGTCTTCTGGATCTGGAATCTCTTCTGGTCCATCAACCTACAGGACACAAAAAAATCTAAACTACACAATTCTTCCATACTTCAGCATACCTTCCTCTAATGCACTTTGATTTTTCTGTTGTGTAAAGTAAATTCGTTACAAATCCTGTACCTGGATGCCTATGGAGAGACATTTCCCCTTCCTGAGTGCTTCTTTTCTGTATTCATCCCGATGTTCTTCTACAACTTGCCCCCTGCTGAGGTGTGGGGAACTGGCAGTGCTGACTGTCATCGTGCTGTTGCTGACATGTTGACTGGCTGGTCCATGCACCTAAGTAGAGACAGCTCCAGTCAGAGTTTAAATGTAGTGTTTATGGGAAAGAAACTCATTATCACTTTGAACTTTCAAAGCAAGTGAACCTTGACCTCTCTCTATTTGTACTCATCAATAAGCTTCTGTCCCAATTCTAGATCAAGGGTCTAAAACTCCTTTCCTCAGTCTTTCGTATATCTCTGTGCTTTAGCACACCTGGCTCCAATATTAGCTCATTAACAGTTTTGACATTTAATTCATGTGCGTAGGACAAGGGACACCAATAAAAAGGACTGCCGTTTGAGACAGCTATGGACATCTGACAAATGTTTGTAATATTAGCATAGTTTTGTTTCTATCATTTGACTTCTTGACTTTTAACCCTAGTACACAAATTATTAACAGGATTATTAAAGGTTCAAATTTTTTAAAGGTGTTTTAATAAGTCTAATGTCAGCCTATTTTCTCCATTACATACTAATATCACATGTGTTTGGATCACTAAGCCCACTGGAACACTCAATTGTGTCAAAGTTTCACAGCAAAACCCAAACGGTCAATCTTAAACATAAGTATTTTAGTTGAATTCTTCTGCAATGACCAAGAGTCAAGTTTTTCTTAAACTGAGACTGTGGAACACCTCAGTCACTAAAATAAGTTTAAACATCAGTGCCTATGTACGTAGGGCCCTGGCGGACCCTACTCCAGAGCAGGGACCAACAAAGCAGATACAACGCTGAAAAAAGGCGAGTGGAAATGCTTGCAAAGCAGACTGAGTAGAGTGGAACTAGGTCCATTGGAGCCAGTGGAAAAGGAGCATAAGTCACTCAAGAGTATAAGTGGCATCAGTCAAAAATGCACCAGGAAAAACAACTTAAGTAAGATGGATTTATTTAGAAAAATTTAGAAATTGTCAAAAATGTAAATTTTCTTATTATTCAGCTGACAGTTGACTGTGGAATATTTAGGAGCAAGGAAATTTCAAGAGTGGATTTGTTGCATAGGTGGCATCCTATCACAGTTCCACACTGGCATACACTAAGCTCATGAGAGTGAGCCATTCTTTCAAAGTGTTTGTAAAACCAGTCTGCCTGCCGAAGCGCTTCACTTTATACACTGTGGCCATGGAAGTGATTAGAACACCAAATTCTTATCATTTAGATGGGTGAGCAAATACTTTTAGCAATATAGTGTATATATGTTACACCTGAGTATACGTCCCAGGACCAACCAGACAGTGAATACACAGTATTCATAAACTCTCCAAACCCCTGTTTCTTCTTTTTGTGAGCGGTACATATTTTCAAGACATTAAATTGTGATACAAGTAGTTATGTCCAAAACTCATAAATTGGCAGTGAAATCATTTGCACATCTTACTTTACAGTCATAAAATACAATCACAAACCTGAGCGTTAGCAGCTTCTATGGCAGCTGTCAAGGCCTTCATGCTGTCAATACTCTCTGTTGAGTTGCTGAGCCCTGACTGGATTGTCATGTCTCCTCTGGGCCCTTCATCTTCCATATAGGCATCCTGGTTGGTTTAAGAACAAAAAGACAATTTCTGTCACTGGCATGTATTACCTTGGATATAGAATAGCATTCTGTTTTTACCACAGGCATATCAAAAGTGTACTGCTGTACACTATGCAGATTTGGACATATTTTGATAGGAGAAGCAAATGCCTTTATTCAGGCACGTGCAGAGGAGGGTGGGGGGCGAAGGGAGCTTGAGCCCCTCCCCTTTTTATCCTTGATGCCCCTATGCCCTTTTTGAGGGTTTTTTTCTCCAAAAAAGTATTTTTTATTTATTTTTTTATTTTTAATCTGTATGTCAGAAGGCCTGCTTGTGCCCCTCAGCAATAATATTTAGCTAAATATAATAATTTAGCAAAATAAACTAGTCTAACTGCCCTCAGTCTAATAATGACTCCATGTTGTTCAGACACTGGGTCCATGGTGAGGAGGAGGGGGACTGATCTGTGTCCTCTATCAAATTATGGGCAAGAATATTTTTTCATACACTGGTTTGTGAATAAAAACGTAGGTTTGATGTTGATGTTAGAAAAACTGTTTCTATTTATATTTTCTTAATTGTCCTCCCAGTAGCGGGACTAAACCCTCCTCGCCCCTAAACACAGAAATGTTTCGGCTGCAGAGAAAACTTCTGACTTTACCTTAATCAGGCTGCTAAATGCCCGGTTCACTACAGGAGTTGGTCCAAAGACAGATATAAAGAATGTCTGTCTTTATTTCAGACATCCTGATATAAGACATGGTACAGACTGTCACCGTGAGTCGCGACGCAACTCAAAGCCCCGGTACCATCACGTTTCTACCAGGCGGCTGTAAATAGAAGTTACTGCAGAACCTGAAGTGTTAAAGGAAGATTCAGCCCAAAAGCAATTAGAGATCACAAAATAAACATCAGAGAAAATATTGTAGCAATAATTAAAATTGCAGCAAAAAGCCAAACATGCCACAATGAAATGAATCAAAATTTCTTCAAAGCATCGGAGGACTGATAGAGGTAGATTCCAGAGATGTGCATCGCAGCGGCTGTTCATGCAGGACCGGCCCAAGGTAATATGGGGCCTTAGACAGAACCTCTCCTCCCCCAGAACCCGTCCTACTAAGAACCTCAGCATCACTAACATGTTTAAATATCGATAAAGTGAATCTGTGAGAGGGAGACCAGGTATATTGGCAGAGTTTAAAATCAATCACTGATTATTGGTTATTTGCTGTGATGTATTTGTGAACAAACCCAATTCAAACACAAAGATTACACTGTATTGTAGCCATGGTAACACAAAAGTCAAATCATCAAACTGATTCTTTAAACTTTTACAAAGTAAACTTCCTAATTAAATCCTAAATGTACTATTTATTTTTCTCAGCTGAATGCATTAAATAAAATATAATAACAGTGTCATTCTCTATAAATAATGCTACAGGTTTAGATCTATGGTCTGTGTTACAGTTAAACCATTTCTATGGGCCCCTGAGTGTCTGGAGGCCCCTGAATGTTTGGAGGCCCCCAAATGGCCCCTACCAGCACCTACTGACTTTTCTTTATCTTGATATTCCAGTCTTATAATTGTAGATCTCAGAGGTGCTAAGATCAAACTACTATATAGAGTTAACTCCTTTGAGCTCTTTAGGTCTATAAATCATTCTGCATCCAGGTTGTTCTAGAGGTTAAATAGATATTATTATGACTTAATTAGTACAATGGCAGCAAATTAGCTTATTTCATAACTTTATAACCAGAGACTTTCTCTCCTCTGGTCTGTTTAACAGCTACAGTCTCAGATCAACTCAGCCCTCCAGGACTGTCAGCAGCAGAAACAGAAACATTATACCTGTTGGGGAAAATATAGACTATATTTACTTTGGATTTCCCCATCTGATGGCAACTCGCATCAGATGCGAATTGCCATCAAATCCAGTAGGATCTAGTAGGATCCAGTTAGATTATTGATTAATATGGGTTGTTGCTATGTTGTTGTACAGTGTTTTTGTTCAATGTGCCCCTTTTTTAAATTTGAGCCCCTGCCCCTCCAAAGGTCTCTGCACGGCCCTGCCTTTATTTGCGGGAGCAGATTTTTACCATGATATATTCAGGTTTTCATAATCATGAAGGTTTAAAAGAAGTCATTTTGCAAGGGTGTCTTTACTGGTCTCTTAAAAAAAACAATAAGGTAGATCCAGCTTATTTCACCAACAGGGACTTGAATCACATTACACAAGGACTTAGATCAATGCTTTGTTTGTTAAATGACAGATTTTGAAATTCTGATATCGTTCTGTAAAGCACCAAAAGGTCTTGGCCCAAAATAATTTCTAAATCACTGGTCAGGTCTGAACAGTGTAGATCCCTCAGGTCTTCAGGAATCAGCTTGTTCAGAGTGGGAGGGAAGAGTGAAGAATAAAAAGAAAGAAAACAAGGAAGTAATGAATAACAGCACAAAAATCTAAAGAGACAACAGAAATATATGATAAATGTGGCAGATATTGCGTTTCTTGTTTACCTTTGTGAAAATGTTTTCACAAAGGAAAATCTGTTGATGGTGAACAACACTCCCCAACTCTCCTCACACTAACACAAAGCGAGATGGAAGAAGGTGATTGACTGAACTCAGTCTCTGTGTTGTACATCACTACTGTTGCAGTTCTCAGTACCTGTGCGGACTCTGTGCTGCTTTGGGCTGTGATAGAGATATATGGCTTGGACGCTGTAGAGCAGGTGGAGGTTCGTGGTGGCACTGGTGGAGGGGTTTTTTTATAGGTAGTAATGCAAGACGATACTATAAAAAACAGAAGGTGGGAGAGAACAAAAGGAGAAGAAATTAGTAATATAAATTAAATGTTGTGACCAAAAAGTACATTTTCTCCATAATGTTCAAATTCCCAACAACCCATTTTTTCCACTTAACCAGTAGATTATCCTTTTTAGATATTCTGCCACACTGTATCTAAAACAGTAACTAATAAATATTGTATGCTAACAGATGTGGTCAAGAAGCAAAGATATTGGAGTAAATACAGTAAGCACACTCAGTGAGCAAATCCACAAAGTTTCTGCATCTTCCCAGGGAAGATGGGAGCACTTCCCATCAACCAGAGACACTGACACAAACAATACCACAATAGGTCAGGTGACCTATTGTGGTATTGCGTCTCCTCTTATACCTTATTTATGTTCATTTTAGCTTCTCGTAACTTATTTGCACTTCATCTCTCATCCAACAACAAAAACAATAATAATAATTAGGTTATTATTATTATTATTATTATTATTATTATTATTATTATTATTATTATTATTATTATTATTATTATTATTATTATTATTATTATTATAGCATGAATAATGAATATGTCCATTTCTAATGTCATACTAGAAACAGCTCACTTCAACTATACAACATTTAGATGAAGTGAGTTGTGAGTGGCTACAATATGTTGTAGTTGAAGTGAGTTGTGCTTTAAATACATTTTTGTTGCGTGTACTCGGAACTGCATGGGGAGCTGACATTGATCTGACACTGACATGCAGCTCATGGCTTATGGCCAAGATGTGGATGAATGTGTCTGAAGTCAATAAGTGGCAGATGCTCTCTTCACAAGGTCATGTTCCATACTGATAAGTCATTAAATCTAACAGAGAAAAAAATATTCCAGTGTTTTGCTTTTTCTTAAGAAATTCAACCTGATTGATTATGACAGAAAACAGTTCAGAAATTTTGAAAGTTCTTCAGACAGCTTGGGCCTCATGAAAACCAAGTGCACAACTTGCATAGTTGGGTTCTTGTAAAGTGGTATGAGTCCAGTCTAGGTTATTGTTCAGGTGAACACCCAGGTATTAGAAGAGTTCATTATCTCAGTGTCCACTCCCTGGATGTTCACCGGAGGGGTGCGCCATCAGTAAGGGTGGTGCGCCTGCAGAAATCTACCACCAGCTTCTTGGTTTTCTCCATTATTATCAAGAGGTGGTTCTGGTGCACCAGTCCACTGTCTGTACTCACCTGTGATGAGGCCGACCATGGCAGTCATCAGAGAGGTTTTGCTGATGGCAGTGTGGAGATTTGATGGAGAAGTCTGCAGTGTATATAATGAAGAGGAGTAGTGCCAGCACAGTTCCCTGTGGGGCCCCCATACAGCAGACACAGGGACACAGCCCTGTGTGCTCACATACTGTGGGAGGCCAGTGAGGTAGTCTGGTATCCACTGGCAGATGTGGTGGTCTACTCCTGACAGCTCCAGCTTGTCTCTCAGAAGTCCTGGCTAGATGTTGCAGTGGATCCACTAAAGACCTCACCATGAGGCATAGATAACTGAGCATGACCCTCTGTTGATCCAGGGCTTGTAATTGGAGAAACACCATACCTTCCTGATGGGGACAATGTTGTGCACACAGAAGTCGATAATGTCCATGATGGTGTCGATGTTCTCCCCAAGAGGAGGACAAAGCTCTTCCCACACAGAAGAGCTCTTTGCTCTTCCTACTGTGTGGACTAAAGAAGTTAGAGCTTCTGAGCTCCTCAGGGCCGAGGGAGGCAATGACCTGGATGCCTTGTTGATGTTGACATGAAGTAGATCCAGTGTGTTGGTATTTCTGGTGTTCCCAGTGATCAGAAAGGGGTCCTGTGGGTGACATTTTCGGAGTCTGCTGGTGGAAGTGTGCAGGACATCCTAGGCCGCAGCAGGGTTAGCAGAGGGTGGGACATGCACAGTTATCATGATAAAGTGAAAATTCCAGAGGAAAATAATGCAGCCTCATGGTAACAGCTAGCAGTTTGGTGTCCTTACTTTAGAGCTTTACACCACCTATCCTTCCCAAACACAGCCAGATCCCCTCCTTTCTTCTTACTGCTCTCCCTGGTTCTGTCTGAAAGCTGTCCATATTTATATATGAGTCCAGAGTTGCATGTTTATCAGTCAGGCAGATGAGGCAGAACTTCTGGTAGCTCTTTTGATGGAATGTTGTTGCTGCCATCTCATCCACTTTGATGGGAAGAGATCTCACGTTTCCCATTGTGATGAATAGAGTCACGGATCTTCTGTTTCAGTTGCGATGGCCAATACATCTTATGTCTTTTCCTTCTCATGTCTCTTCCCTTAACTGTCACCCTCAAAATGATTACATTTACATCAATGGGTTCATGAGGACAAGAACCACATTATTTTCTTTTGGAAACTGGTATCAAAAATTCAAGCTAAGGTTTATATTATTATTATTATTATTATTATTATTATTATTATTATTATTATTATTATTATTATTATTATTATTATTATTATTATTATTATTATTATTATTATTATTATTATTATTATTATTATTATTATTATTATATTGCCACTCACCTGTGCTGCTTTGGATGGTCCTGACAGTTGTGGCAGTTGTGCGTGGTGGTGAGGATGGAAGTAGCAGCAGAGGTCTTCCTCCTGGTCCTTCATCCTCTGAGGCACATCCTTGGTCGATTGCCCTCACATAACTGGGGCTACGCATACGGAAGCAACCTGGCATAGGCAGGGTGTCCATAGTTTCCAAGCTATCCATGCCTGCGTCCATAGCTTGAGATTGCATCTCGCTATAGACTTGCTCACATACTTGCTCAATCTGCCCATTCACTTCAACCTCACTCAGCTACAGAAAAGAAAGAAAGAGGGCAGGGGGGTGAGGGGGGCATAGGGTGAGTGTGGGGATTGGGTGGACCAGTAAAACTCCAGCCAATATGTCTTACATGGCAACATCCATGTGGCTTTTATTGAATTATTCCCACACAGAAACATTTGTAAAAAAGGATGTCGGAACTAACAGATCAGACATTTTCTGTTTAATAAACAATACTACAACAAAATCTGCTCAATAAATGGAATTCCTGCATAATAATACTCTATGCTATATCTTTACTTTCAATAGTCCATACGTTAAAGATAGGGATGTCTCAATTGCATCCCATGTGTCATCTGAGTCATTATACTGATTTTAAAAGATTAATATAGGAAGTCCATGCTAACCCCAGGTCCTGATACCTGCTGTAGGTCTGCTGTCTGTGATCATATCCGCCACAACCTCCTTTAAGGTGTGACATCACATCTTGCATGCCCAGTTACTCATTACAACAACAATGTTAAGACCTTACAAAATTGTAATAAAGTTCCTCCTTTTTGTCTTATTGGTCAAATCTGGCTTTTGGCTGGGTCAGGGTCACTGACCTCACACATATAGCTTTCCGGCTGAAACAGCTTAAATTCTATTGAACCCAGAACAAAGCATCCATTTCAATCACCCATCCATTATCTAAACCTTTATCCTTCTATGACAGTGAGGGGGGCTGGTGCCTTTATTCCAGCAGTCAATGGACGGGTACATCCAGGACAGGTCGCCAGTCCATCGCAGGACAACACAGAGACAGACAGTAAAATAACCATGTACACACACACTCACACCTAGAATTTAGAGAGACAAATTAATAGTCATGTTAAGTGACTTAGAAAGTCCATGGAGTTGGCATATTCTCTGCCAACTCCATGCAGAGAGACCCCCGGCCAGGACTTGTACCCAGGAGTTTCTTGCTGCAAGGTAACAGTGCAACCACTGTGTACTCAGTTGAATTAAATGCAAAAATATTTTATTGATCCCATGGGTAAATAAAGCATTGTGATATCATCCATGTATCTTCAAAGAGTTGTTGTGGGGTGTGACACAAAAACGCTGTCACTATAACTTCATTTACAGTTAGTACTGTAAAAAAATTTAAAAGGCCTCTGACTGAAGACCAGGGCTGTATGACAGCCTCATGATTGCAATTACATGCAATTAACACAGTTTCCAGGTGGCAAAGATACTATTTCACAGTAACACTTCTGAGGCGATAACATCAGCAAGCACTGCTAGTCTGTCTCATTTGCCTTTGCTGGGTCTCCTGAAGAGGGAGAATAATTCCCTTTTAAAGAAACACAGTTATCTATATGAGCTATCTAGCTAAATGATCAGTGGAGTATGATGGGTTAACTTTCGTTAGGTTGCAAAGTGGTAAGTTACTAATGTTAACATACAAGAGCCAGCTTATTGAAGACTGAAGCTGTTTGTACAGCCAGATATATCTTTAGAAACTAATGCCACAGCTATCTGCATTTTAAGTGACACATTGTTAGAACAATATAGTGGCTTTTTTAGCCTAACATAAAAGTAACAATTTGTTGGAAACAAAAAAATTCTCATATCATCTTTATTTACAGGACAGATTAAAAAGTTGTGATAAAATATCAGTCAGAAATCCACTACTAACATTTTTTCAAATCAGAGAATATGAAAATTAATTAAAAATGTTAGCTTCCCTCCAGTTTGTGTGTACACAGTAGCATAACTGGATTGAAAGAGTCAAAGTAACAGATGCTTGGAAACCAACCTGACTGATGGTGCTCATGGCTCTCATGTAGCTTTCATTGCGTGACCGGTATTGGGGTGAAGACAGCAGTGATTTGGGGTCAAGGAGAGTTTTAGGATCCAGTGTATCCAGGCTTCTGTTGATTGAAACCTCACTCACAGCACGCAAATAACTGTGACTCCTGATCTGCAGTTTGGGGGAGTGCTCTGTGGAAATTCTGACAGAGGGACAACATCAAGTTATTTCAGAAACTGTCCAATTCATCTTCACCTACCAACATAATTGTTACACAGACTACACAAGTCATTTACTACCTTCTTAAATGTATGCTAAAAATTCATTTTTTGTACACAAACATGTTAGATAAGTAGGGGAGGAAAAAGCACTTCTGTTTATAATATGAATATTTTGATTAATTAGAAAGGAAGGGCCTGGCAGTCACACTACACCTGATGTGATGAAGAATGGGCTTGAGTTCAATGTCCGGCTTCATTACCAGGTGAGCTAACTTTCTATTGAGTTTTTGTTACAGAGAAAGTGATTATCACAGTAAAATCACCCCTTTATATTAACCCTGAAGGCTTTCATGTATTGCTTTGTCGTTATTCAAAACTACTACTAATCATTAAAATAAAGTAAATGGTGAACAAGCTCAATTTATATTGTGCAATAGAGCCACAATTACCCAAGCATGCTCAAACATTGATCAGAGGCAATTTGAGGATAAGTGCCTGGAAGAGGGGAACATTGATCTGCACCTCTGAGATTGTAAGATGATTACTTACATACTTTATGTGTTATTTAATCAAAACACCCTATTTTGGTCAGGTATACTTTATTAAAATGATAATATTTTACATAATTAAAATATTAGCACTATTCTCTTTACTTCACTAGGAAACTGCGAGACAGCAGGTGTTCAGACAGTTTTTTTATGGGAACCTTTTACTGTTTCTGTGGACAAATTCCACCCACACTGAGTGACACTCAGCAGAAGTGGAGGAAAACATAAATACTCTCTGCAGGACTTGATTTTAATCAGTGGGTCAATTTGTCGCTGAACAGTATGTGTGTCTCAAGTTCAATTATAAAGATCACCCATTGGAAAAAAAAGTGTAATATAAAAAAATTTACCAAAGATCAATTTCAAGGAAATTCTTGTTTTTTTATGTGTGTCTAAATAAGTAAATGAGTATGTTGTCATCATTGATCCTTAATTTCTGAGAAATCAAAAAAACATCATTGCACAAATATTGATTGAAATGGTTAGTATTGGAGTTAATAATCAGAAACAAAACAATTCCTCCAAAACATTTTTGTATCTAACACTATACCATGATTAAACACTCCCCGGGTCAAACTGACCCACGAACATTATTGTTGTACCCTAGAAACAAACATAACAGGAGGGTTAATATAGCCAATGTGTTTAACACAACCATTTTCCTAGACCAAAAATTCAATGTCTTTCTCCTGTACTGTGTTATTACTCCCTTGTTTTAACATTCTGCCCCTTAATGAAAATCTTCAACTGAGATTCACTTAGCTGTGTGTTAATATAGCATTTAAAGACTAAAAGAAGGTCAAATTCTTATAAACGTTTTACCGGTATATTAGTTTAACAAACAAAGTTTATTGTCAAACACTTATGAAACTGAAGACGACCAGGTAGCAGACTAGTTTTCTGTTCTTTTAACCTCCCTTCACCAGAAGATGTCATGGAGATGTTTGAAATGTAACTTTCTGTATTTTGTAATGTTCTTTTACACTTTAATTTTAGGTCCATCAAATCAAAGAACATGTCGGTCACGCAGTGTGTGGTGTTCAATAAAACTGCAGGAGTGACAAATTCTACATGCACAGATTTCACTCACCAACATTCAGAAAGACAATTTTAACCTCCACACAAAAGTCAAATTTCAAATCCAAAAGGGAAGATATATGTTGTTAGCATTCATATTATCAAAGTTTGTTGAAATAGTTATTGTAGATGCTGATGGCTGTGAGCCAGAAGGATCTCCTGTAGCAGTCAGTATTATGGTTTTGAGCGAAGAGATTTGTTGTTGTATGGCGGTCTGATGAAGAAGATGTTCAGAGTTTTAGATAATGGTCTTCATTTTGTGAAGAATTCTTCTCTTTACAGCCATCTGGAGAGGTTCCAGAGCAGAGCCTCCACAAAATAGGAAATTACAAACATGAAAGAGACAGGGATTCAACAGTTCTGTTGGGTGCTGGAGTTTAGTCTTATGGGAAGCTTTCTTTTCCACCAGGAGGAGCCAGTAGGTCGCGGTCTGTTGGAGGATCGGTCCGCGCAATGTGGGTAATCAGCGTCATCATTCCAGCATAAAAGGAGCGGGCGGCCGGTTCTCCAGCGTTTGAGAATTAACCTCTAATGGTACCCTGAGCTAAGTCCTTAGTATTTCTCGTCTGCGTTTTCGAGCTACCTGAATTATTCTGGTGTCTTCTTGCAGGTTCTCTTCTCCTGGTACCGTGGAGAAAAATCCCTGAAGAGATTTTGTCCGAAGCTGTCTGTCTACCTGCCCGCCCTCCAACGATTCTCCCATCAGAGGCCGCAGGGAACTCTCCGCCCCTCGAACCCCGGACTGGACTCCTCCTTCCTCCTGTCAACTCCCCAGGCTCTGGCTTCCCAACTGCAGATCCCCCTCTCCGGCGGACGCCCCTCACCAATCCTGTAAGGTCGCTCCCGAAGTACTTTTGGATTTAGCTCTGCCTACAACTTACCTTTCTTTTCCCCTACCGTCAGCACAAGATGATCCTGTTCCAGTAGGACCAGTTATATCACAGATTAGACCAAATATCTGTTTAATCAGAGAAATAGACTTTATTCATCTATTTTTTTTCTCTTCACCTCTTATTTTGTGTCTCTGCATGTGGGTCAAGCGTGTGGCTTTAAACATGACAAGTTCTTCATTAAAGGCAAACATTTAGACTTTTTTTTTTTTTACTGAATTTCTGGGAAAACCAAGCTTAACATGAACTTCACTGTGTTCAATGTTCATAAGATGAAGATCGAACTCTTCAGGGAACACCACAAATGCGTGGAGCCAATCTACTGCTGAGCCTTGGTACAATGTACCTTCCAGTACTGAACTCTGTGAGTTGTTTTGTGGTTGGTCAGGAGCTTATGGGCGTTTTTTAAGTAGAAAGGTAATATTGAAATCTTTCTTCAGCTAGTCCGTTTCCACTACAAGCGACATGAATGTGAAGCACTTACCCAAAGCAATGAGGAATTATGTAAATTTTTTTAGACTGTTCATCAAACAAATAAACTACAAAGACTGTCTGATGACAAAAACTCCTGAATGAAAATTACAACATCATTGTCCACGGAGGAGGCTGTCTGCGGAAAGATGGCACTGTCTAAAAAACAAAATATAGGATGCAGAGAAGAAGTAATTCCATTTAAGCATAAGTTAATATTTCATTTTTTTATTTTTGAAACACTTTAATGTCTCATTTTGTCATTCTGTCTGGTGAACGAGACCAGCGTAGATCATGAGGATCCTTTGCACATCAATAGACTAAAGCAGAAATCACTATGAATAAACACTTTAAATGAAACAGAAATTTATTTAAAATTATCTACTTTAAAAAAAGGAAATGTAGAAATCTTACTGTAGTGTGGTCATCTCAGTAAGTGATGGCTGTGTAGCTTTAAGGTAGCTGGCGCGACGTGCCTGCATCTTCGGTGAAGGTTTGGGACTTCCGTCAGAGTCTCCGCTATCATCCTCAGCCATGGCTTTCACATAGCTGCCACTCCTCATCCTTCGACAGGGAATGTCATCCTCTTTCCCCAGAGGAGAAAAACCACTCCACTCATCTTGAGGTACCTGATAGCAAGAAAGAAAATACATAAGTGTTGTCAGGAAGATGTTATCCTCTGCTCTCTGACTTCCAGCCACCAAACTGGCCCACTCAGCAGTCCTTGTTGTACACTGAAACACAACCATATACTTATTATTAAAGGCAAAAAAGGCAAAAAAAAAAAAAAAAAAAAACAAGAGAATGATCCAGCATCCAAAAGAACCTGAACTAATCACATTTTCCTGCATTCTTGATTCTCTCACAGATATGGCTTGACAGATTGTCTGTACCTCAGTAAAATTGCTGGCTAATTGGCATAGAACAGTATGTGCAGAGGTCGTCTGGAAAATTCTCTCTGGCTAATTCAAACATCTGCTTCACTGAAGTTAATTTTGTTGTCAAAGAGAGCCTCATAAGCACTACTAAGTGTTTAGTGTATGTATTTTAACTCAAAAGTTTACTATAATTCTTCTCTGATTTAGCTTTGCATATTGTTGAGAAGATGAAAATCTTTCATTTTATCTTTGTTATTGTTGTAGTATTTCCCTACAACAAGATATAATTGTTTCTATATTCTTTTATGTTGTATATGAATGAAGACTAAATGCTATTCTGATAAATTAGAGAAAATGGGTTTGATTCATTGACAGAAAGACTGAACAGATCTGTTGAGTTAAAAATCTATCTCATTCTCTCTGCATGTGTGTGACGTCAAAGAGACACAAATGAGCAGTTTGGCTATAAAAAGAGAAAGGACCAGCTGCAGTATTATCAGCAGTGCCTCTCACCCACGCACTGGCTTTACATCCACAGTAGCTTGACACTCAGTCTACTGTATTGCTGAGAAACAGGGCTGCTGTTAGTTACTCTCTACTGCTGCATGTAAGATTCTGGTTATATTTTCCATGTACAATTATCTGCATTTCTATAAATAATTACTTGGACATAGAATGTTACCGCTGTAGATCTAACCATCAACTATGTGATATAAGGCAGAGAATGTTGATGTTCCCTTGGTAATCCTGTTTTTATGGTCTAAAGTAGCAGCATTTAAAGTAAATGAAAGTGAAGCTGGGAGCTCCGCAGCTGAGATACGGAAGAGAATTTGTAGACAACATAATAAATAACATGGGAGAGCAGTAAAGTGTGTTAAGCCTGCAGGTACAAAAAATTGTAATAATTTTGACTAAAATGGAGTTCAAAGTAAGTCAAGAAAAACAACCTCCACTATGATCACCCAGTTAAAATAGAATATAAGCATTAAAATGTAATGACAGCTAAATATCCTGCACTATGGTTCTGTCAGTATTTCTATTCTGTACTATTCTGTGAGGGCAGAAGAGAAAGTTCTCGCTGTTTTTTCAGCCACTCTTCTAACTCGCATTTTAGTTTCTTGATGCCTCACTTAGTGTAAGTCTCAAAACATATTCCATATTACTATAATGATGGTCAATAAAGCAAGAGAGTCGAACACATGGAAAAGTTAAACTAACAGTGATTCTTGCAGACAGTGGTAGGAAAAAGTGGTTGTCCCCTTAAGAATTTCTTTTGTTGTTGTTTTGTCCTAATTTAATGTTTCAGATCATAACACAAATGTTAGTACTGGATTAGTATAACATGAGTACTTACAAAAAATAGTATGTGAAAAAGTAATTGCCCCCTAAATTAATTATATAGCTGGTTGTGACACCCTTAGGATCGACAACTGAGAATTAGTGAATAACTGATAAGTTTCCTAAGTCAAATACTTTTTCACCCCACTATACAAGTGTACATACCCAAACAAATTGAACCAATAATCTAAGACATAAGTCTGCTGGAGCGAAATAAACAACAAGAATTTTTTTTCTTTACCTCATGTCTATGAGGTCTAGAAAGAACAATGTCTTCTGCTATTAAAGCACAACTCACCTAACCAAAGTCACTTGAGACAGCAAATAAATCTGAAATTCAATTTGACTTTAAACACTAAATTCAACATGATCCAGAATTATGTGCAAGAAAAAGCTGTTAAAGATAGAAACTGTGAAAGAAACACAAAATAACTGACACAAAGGCAAGAAGAGAGGCCTTCTAAATTAAAAATGAGCTCTACAAACAGTAAATGCTGTTCTTCGTGAGGTAATGTCATTACCTAGTATTTAGAGAGTAAGGCTACTACTGGCTCTGCACTTACTTCTCTTTTCAACTCAAAAAAGGGAAGAGGAGGAAGAGGAGAAGAAAGACGATGGCTCTTCAAACCAAGAGGAAAGTAAAGGGTTGGGTTGGTGGGTGGTAGGATGCTGGGTGGATAAAAAGTTTGAGGGTGAGTTGGGTAAGTGCAGGAAAAGCAGAGTGATAAAGACTAGTTCTGGAGAACAATGCACCAATGTACCTTACAGTGTTGTGGACACACTATAACTTTATCCTAGTGCTTTGAAATTGATTGCATTTAAGTACATTTTGCTCGACACACTGATGGAGTCAGATTTAGATTTTCTTTTTTTCTTTTTCTTTTTTTTTTTTTTTTTACAAAATGTGTTTATACCAAATGTTTAATTTGTTTTGCTTTTTTTATTTCTGCCAAAGCAGTTTCATCTCAATCATTTGTGTTGGTGGATGTTCATCTTCACTGAGCTTTCAAAGCTTCCAGGCAGTCCCTTATGTTCTATCCATCATCTGAACATGGATGAAACTACTGCAGATGGACCAAAACATGAACATCCACCTAAACTGACCAGGAAAGGGGAGAGAGTATTATTTGGATCAGTGTTTATTTCAGTCCTCGAGGATCACTGTCCTGTATGCTTCAGATGTGTCTCTGTTCCAGAACACCTGATTCTAATATTTGCATCACATCCTCTGTATATACTACAGAAGCCTGAATCATTCATTTATTCAAGTCAGGTGTGTGGCAGAAGGGAAATACCTAAAACATGCAGGACAGAATCCCTGAGGACCAGAACTGAGAAAAATTGAGTTAGAGAAGCATCCATCGTAGCTCTGGAGGAGCTGCAGAGACCAACAGCTCAGATCTATTGATAAGATGGCTATTAATCATGCCACAGTTCAATGGTTGACTGTGTTGTCATCTTGTCTGATCTACAGCCGCATGTCTTTGTGAAGAGAAATTCATTGTTTTGAGGTTCAAATAATGTTCTTGTTTATCAGTGAAGCATAAATAGAAACAATATTTAAATCCTCCTGCTTCTCGTGACACCTCACCATGCCCCCCAGCCGGAGTGCATACAAGCTGATCAGACCTCATTTTTAAGAATGTATTTTTATTGATATTACATTTGGCTCAGCTGTTCAACAGCATTCCAACCATGTGCAGTTCTACCTACAGCCTTGCATGGGGTTATAATGTCCTGGTTTGTCAACTCAAAGAAAAGGGGAAAAAAAATGGGACAAATGCTTAAATTAATGATGCCAGTTATGAAAGATTTTGACAATAAAAGTAAATTACAGCAGATCTTTTTTCCTAAAATTGTAAGTCATGGTAAATCTTTACTTGGAATATTTATGTTTTGTGCAGTACTTTGAATCCCTGGAGAGTCTTGGCTGTTATGATCCATGTGTTTGAGTTTTTCTCATCTTTTCTTTGTTGTTTATTATCATTACTAAGTTCTTGGTCTATTTGGTTTTTTCAATGTGCCTCCAGGGTCTTTTCATATCAGTTTATTCATCATGTTTAGTTTCTTAGTCATTTATTGTTTGTGTGTTTGGATTTATTATCTTACATCAGCATTAGACTATCTCTCCCTGGTTTGTAGATCCTTTAGTGTCTAGATCAGCTTCCTCTTCATTGTTTTATCTTCTTTCAGCCTCCTTACTCAGTATTATCTCTGATTATGCTGATCCAGTCCCAATGTCATTCTCCAGCCTCATGTCCTGTTCCCCTTGTGCCTTGCTGTACGATTTTGATCTGTGTTAGTATTAAATTTCACCATATTACTCCCGAACTACTAAGATGCTAAATGGTTCTGAGGATAATTTTCAGCATCGAAAAGTGTGGGTAAATACAGTCAATACCCATTATCAATTATTAATTTGCTAAAACTCCTTAGTTCTGTAGATACTAATGTAAACAACTTAACATATGACTGTATGTTTTGGTTGAAGAATATTGTTTGTGATCTGATTAATTTAAGTTTTAGTGTGTCCCCAATCTGAGTCAGTGATATCCAGTCATGCAACTTTTCAGACACATTCAAATTTAATAAATGGCAATTTACATACGTGAGCACCATTTGAGAAAACACCTCAACATTTTCATGTCATCTCAGCAAAAAGATCACACTTCATATTTTATAGTGGTTTGCAAATAAACAAATTAATATCAAACCAGGGTGATAAACAGCAGGAGAAGCAACACAAACTTTCCTGTTATTTGTAAAATTTGCAATATAAAACAAAATTAAAAGATTGCATCTTTTACTTACATTGGATTGTATTGCCTTTTGACAGGGTAAATAATATGTATAACAATAGAAAGAGCAAGTTAATAGTTTACAGCAGGGGTGGGAACTCCAGTATTCAAGGGTTGGTGTTTTGCAACACTTAGATGTCTCCCTGGTTCAGTATATTTCAATCAAATATCTGAATCAATGCACTCAAGTTCTCCAGAATCCTGAGAAGGACCTTATTATTTGACTGAGGTGTGTTGAAGCAGAGATGCTTCTAAAAGTAGCGGGACGTCAGCCCTTGAGACCTGGAGTTGCCTGTCCAGGAAGACCATAGCGCACTGGTGGTCAGACTGAAGGACTTTTATATATGTGCAATAAGTTCATGAAAGGTATTTGGTTTGATGAGATTAAAAGATCAAGATCCTAAATCTCATTTAGATATGAAAACATCAAAGTGGAAAGGCAAACACATATTGGCTGAATCACCTCCTCAGTATTTTATCAAGCTCTGTTGAGGTCTGCTAATGAGCCATTCATGTGATTTAGGTGCTTTGAGCCAAGGAAACATCTAAAACATTCAGAGAAGTGGTTCTTCAGGTGTTGGAAGAGCCACACTATTTAGGTGGAGGTTTGACCAGCACTAGCAGCAGACAAAAGAGGACTTTGGTCTGTTTGATGAGATAAAGAGATAAAGATGAGACGAGATAAAGAGACACGTACAGTGAGACCCTTTGAAGACAGGTGGAAACTGGGGAAATTCTTCAAAGCTGGAGCTTAAAAGAGGTCATACCTAAAGGTCCAAGGAACTTAAATGGAGACATCAGCAGACTGTGATAGGAGTCTGCATTGGCAAAGGAGTAGTTCTCAAGCTTTAACTATACAGGAACCTTAATTAAAGCAAAATCCTGAGTAGCAATCATGGCAGCAGCAGCACTGAGGTGTGACACTGAATTCATCTGAGGCTTAAGGTATTTTCACACCTGATAATCCGACATTCTCAGTTCGATTGGGGACCAACATTCCAATATTTGTTCTATTTTCAGCTGGAGAGGTTCTCTTACACACTTCCCTGTGTCAAGCAAACTATTGTAGTGCTGTACCAAGAAACACTAAAGGAAATGACACAAAACCCTCTGAAGAAGACACTGATGCAACTTCCTCCTTCACAAAAGAAAACAAAAATGGAGTGGTGTGAGATTTTTTTTCCCCTCCAGGGGGTCTTTTGTGGGTCCTAGTGTCTCTTATATGAAAGTAGGCTGACAGGAAAGGTGGAAGGAGAGGGGGAGCGAAAGGCGGCAAATATCGTCGGCAAATAACCCATGAAGACCACGTCGAGGCCTCCAGGCCCCCAAACATGGGTCACGCTGTCCCCTAAGTAGGGGACAGCGCGACCCATGTTGACAATGTTAAATGCACTGGAGAAATCAAAGAGCATGATCCTCTCAGAGCTGCCTGCTTTGTCTAAATGACAGTTGTCAAAATACCTGAGATTCAACAAGTCTCCTAAGCCCCCCTTAATTAAAAGAATTAACCGCAAGATAATTAACCGTTACTCCTTAACAGTGCAGTTAAGTAGTAAGTGTTTGGGTGTTTTGGTGTGTGTGTACGTGTGTGTTTTGTGAGTGCTGTGATTATAAAGTATTTGTTATTGTTTCAAATGATAAAGATTCTCTCTAATTGTCTATGTGATCATTCTAAAAACAAATTACAATTGACTGTATGTCATAACTCTTGGAGAACCATTTCACCACATATCAGTCATATTCAATAAATTTGAAAAATCGCCCAAATGAATCTTGTTTGCCAGATTAGCACCTTCTTAAAATAATCTTTAAGCAACTATTAAACATATGCTCCACTAAGCCCACATTTCTGCTTCTACTGAAATAAACAAACTTTTCAGTAATATTTTAATTCACTTAATTGGTATGTATACAAACAAAATTTACCTCAAAGTTGGCTTTGACATTAGGGTAACAAAACATAGACTGACTGAACAGAGCATAAAAGTTGGCAGAATTTTAGATGGGCCAGTTGTTTACGCCCAGATAAACTTTCTGAATGTTTTTCCCTCTCAGACTGAGAACATTGCATGAGTCATTTCAAGGATGACTCCATTTGAAAAGTCAGGAAAATCAAAGTTTTACAGGACTGGACAGCACTGACTTAGAGGTAACATTGCTGAGAGAAGTAGGTGGTGGAGAAAAAGAGGCATCAGGGGAGGGAGGGGAGTGATTGAACTATTTTTGGCTGAAATCAGGGAGCAATTATTTACCTGTAAGAACTGGCAAGAAGGGTCCTGCTGCTGACTGCCCTTAGATTTGACTAGAGCTCTATCTAGGTTTAGGTTACCGGATCCTGCGCTGGTTCGTAGCTGGTTGTGGCTGCTGGTGTTGGTGTAGACCTCTCGGGCCCTGCTCACCGTTAGGCTTGATGACCATGCCCCTTTCTTCTCAATAGGCCCGTCCACAAGACCCAGTGGCAGCAAGGGGCCACTTCCTCCACCGATACAGCCATCGCTCTTATTGCTGTTACCACTAACTGGCATACATGCAGATGAAGCTGTATATTTCATATCACTGTTGCTCCGAGAGGCTTTGAGTGCAGAGTGGTGCTGAGTGTGGCCGTGGCGTGCATGGGTGTGTGCATGCTCGTTAACTGTCCCATAGGGGTCCATGATGAAGTAATGTTGGGACTGCGAGGAGGAGAGATTTTGGAGGGGAGTCTGGGGATACTTATCGGAGTTGTTACCAGGGCACGGGCCTGTTGTCATAGCAATAGGTGAGGGGGAAATAGAGAGGGAGGGTGAGGGTGGAGGTTGGTGATGATGAGGGTGGTAAAGACACAGCTCCCGTTCCAGGTTGTCATCTGAGCTCCAGTATCCAGACCCCGGAGCAGACGCTGAGCCATGAAGCTGGGGATGGTGGTGGTGGTGGTAACTTCGATGTTTGGGCTCTGCTGATCGACAGCGCTCACGGCTCTTGCTGCGCTTCCGGTGGCGCACTGCCCCAGGAGGAGCTGCACCCTCTGGGCTGGCCCTTGCACCACCACCACAGCTACCTCCTCCACCACCACCATACACACTCCCATTAGTTGGCCCTTTTGATGACTGAGTGTGTTGGGGCCCTTCCAATGAATGTGACTTTGTAAAGAGTTTCTGGACTGAGTGGACCAGATGGCGAATTCGCCCAGGACTGTCATTGTTGTCATTGGCTCCTATGCCCCCAGCATGCGACAACACTCCTCGTTTGTACTGCAGTGTGTGGTAGCCATCTCTGGAAAATATCGGCTGTTGCTCATACGGGTCCGCAAAATTTACTGGTACCCAAGACTGAGATTTACCCCCATAGCCTCCTCCCCCTCCTCCTCCTCTTCCTCCTCCACCTACATATGGCACCATGGCCATACACTCATCCTTTACCTCAGGATGGTGAGCTGAGGAGGTGGAGTGACACCTCCGTGGGAAGGTTCCATATGGGACAATGGTGTTGCTTTCAGAAGGATATGAAACACGCTGAGCATTGTAATAGGGCAACTCAGATGGGTGTGGCATAGGAATGGGCAACGGCATATCCATCTGGCCGAACAAATATGGCTTACGGTCAACATGGTGACCCAATGGATCGTATGATGGCTCATAGGAGACCATATGATGGTGACTCCGACTACTGGACAGGCCTTTCATGACAGGGCAAAAATGAATGGAGAGAGGGATGAATGGATGAAAGATGCCAGGCCTGTGATCAGAGAATGGCTGCAGAGGACTGTCCCTGGGAGGAGAGGTGAAGACTCTAGAAAACAAGAAGAAGGAAAATACAGCATCAGTTAATGGCTGTACATTCATGTTTCTTTAGGTTCTATTTAAAGAGCCAGTTAATTACAAACAATATTCATCTTTGTGTTGAAAGAAATTTATATTTGTGTTGTAAATATGATGTTTAAAATCTTGACACTTTGAGCTTTTACCATGCTAAGAACCAGATTTAGAAGGACACACATTTTGCAATTAGACCTTTTCATTTTGACTAAGAGAAATGCTCTAGTATCAAGACATTCTGTAGAAGAGCAATATATTTGTTATAATTAAAGAATATGAGAAGTTATTTTCCCTTCTCAAGCATTTTCTGACATTTTTAAGAATTTAATGAAAGCAAAACCAGTCAAATCCACAAAATTTAGTCTGCAACTCAGACCTAAAGCTTTCCTTTATCAGCACTAAGGAAACTAATAACAGCTCATATAGAGACTGGTTTTAGCATATTTTAAACACACTGAGCTCCCTCATTCTGAGCAAAATTACTTTGAAATAATCCAGAACACTGAAGACAGGCTTGAATCTGGTAGGCTGACAGATTAAGATTTGAAAGAAGGTTTCTTGAAAGGTTAGACCAAGCAATGCTCTCCATCACACGTCCTCAGCTGCCATGTCAATTGCATTACTTTATGAAAATGCAATTAGAATAACATGCAATAAGGAATGCATGCTGGGTGTCAAACTACACCAAGCAACATTTCAATTTAAAAGACAAAATTATCACAATCCCCTTGTGCCTTCTGTCAAGCACAACCAAAGGTTTAGGATTTTTCTGAACAACCACCTAAAAGTCTAGCATGAACTCCTCTGTATTCTAAGGGATTCTTGGGTCAAATAGTAAGTTATTTGGTGCTCAAATAAAGCTAAAATGGGTTATTCAATAGAACAACCAATCATACCAGCAGATAGTGATGGGCTATCTCAGG
The DNA here is from genome assembly GCF_019740435.1 of Gambusia affinis. Classification (NCBI taxonomy): domain Eukaryota; kingdom Metazoa; phylum Chordata; class Actinopteri; order Cyprinodontiformes; family Poeciliidae; genus Gambusia; species Gambusia affinis. Next base: position 824,601 of record NC_057879.1, read on the forward strand.
GGTCTCAAACTCCAGTCCTAAAGGGCCGCAGTCCTGCAGTTTTTAGATGTGCCACAGGTACAAAACACTGGAATGAAATGGCGTAATTACCTCCACCTTGTGTAGACCAGTTTTCCAGAGCCTTAATGACCTAATTATTCTATTCAGGTGTGGTGCAGCAGAGGCACATCTAAAAGTTGCAGGACTGCGGCCCTGAAGGACTGGAGTTTGAGACCCCTGGGCTATCTGAAGCCAGGCTTCGAGGCTTGTATCGAGTAATAAGGGGGCGTGTCCGATGAAGCCCCGATTCGAGGCTTGTGAAGTCTTGCTGAAAACCACGTGACTGGCAACAAACGAGGTCTCGCATTGCAAGGGTCATGTGACTGCTTCACTTTGCGTGTCGGTTTTCAAAATAAAATCGTGATGAGAGGAGTATTTGTCTTCAGCAGTGGCCGAAATAAAAGGAACCTTTTATAGTTCATGTGTATTAATGATTTTGATGATGGCACTCATCAAAATGTAATGTTTGTTACCAGTTTTCTCAATGGTTGATTATGGCATATTTTGTGACTTTATATTTATGTGTTTTTATTATGTAAAACATTTTGACACTGCATTGTTGCTGAAATGTGCTACACAAATAAACTTGATTGAAAAGGAGCCACCAAGAAGGAAAAAATCTGACATCAGGGAATACTGGAGATGATGATTCACAAGATTCTTAAATAACAATAATTAAACATTTCACCTCCACAATTCTCACCTTCTTGAAATTTCCACTATTTCTTTGTTCTGCAAAAATATATCAGTTTTGCACAACAGAAACAGACTTAAAGCTGTTGGAAAAGTAAAATTCTTGCTTATCAGTAAAAATATAAGGGATCAGATCAGAGAGCCAATAGAAATCCAAGAAAAAGAACTTTTGAAGAATTTTAGATTTTCAGGAGGCAAATCAGAACTGAAAGAAAACTGTCTGCCCCAACAAGCACTGCACTTCGAGAACTCTAAAACAAATATCTATTGTCAAATCAGTCAATGACAGAAGAAAACAGCCACTAACAGTCAACATATACCAGGATTGACTACAAATTATTTTAATAACTAAAAAAGATTAGTTAAATAGGATTTAATTGGGGGAGAAAGACTAACCTGGTATAAATTAAAGTTTAAGCTATTGGTGTTACGCTTAAAAGAAATTAATTTAATCAAAGATTGTCATGAATATGTGTGTAGAGCTGAACCAATTGCAGTTTTCTAGCTGATCCCTGGTTACCAATTTGTGAAAATTCCTGATCTGCTGAATTTGATTTTGGCTTAAATAAATTTTTAAATGTTGCTAAATATAGCAAGAAAGTCACTGAGTTGGTAACAGTGAGGTGAATATTGTTAACTGTAAATGTGCAGACCTGACCTGGTGGGTCGGTCTGTCAGTCAAACCTCTCATTGCAGAGCAGAAGAGGACAGAGATGATTTATAAATCTTTTCTGACCAAGATAAGATCAGATTCACATGTAAGTATCGGCCAATCACGATCCCCCAAAATTAAGGAAATCGGCTCCCAGAAATGAACTGGTCGATAAATCAGTTGGCCAATAAATGTATTCAATTATACATGTGTACAATGTAAACAGCACTGCCTGAGATGCAATAAGTTTACAGCAGGTGTGTGAATGACCTAATGATCGGACATTTCGCTTAGGGCCCCATGGAGGCTTCGGCCAGCCCTGCATGTGTGTAGTCAAAACACACATGCACTATATATATATTACTTTTAGTGGAGAAAGGTTTTAGATGTCAAATGTCTCATTGTGTATGCTCCATACAAGACTATCAATGTTTGCCTTTCATGTTGTGGTATGAGTGTGTCCTTTCATATTCCTACTTGGGCCAAGATACAACAGCATAACACATTGTGACAGCACCACTGGTAGAATTGCTTCTAACATTCTCAAGTAACAGCCAGTGTGCTGAAAATACATACACACGCACACATAACTCAACCCTACAAAACAAGGTTGATACAGTTTGGAAAGTGGTTCAGTAGATGCTAATGTCATTTCTAATAGATTTTTAACAACAACTAGATAATTTCAAAAAAGTTGAATAACATAACAATGCTCTAAGAAAAGTAAAAGAGAAACCACTATCAAGCAGTGGACAGAAACAAGCTGCACAAGATTATATAGGAGTAAAAAAAGAGAATGGAGACTGACAGCTGAATCCCCCCACCAGTGTTTTTCCACCACCCCCTTGTGCATTTTCAGAGCCATATGTGCCAGGCATGCTGAGTTGATGCTGTGTGTGTAGGCAGAAGGAGAAATGAAAGTAGGGCTGAGATCAAGTTATTTTAGGCTAAATGGAAGCTGTCAAACAAAAGCCTTTGACTCAGTCTCCGAGGGTGGATACCAGAACTAGATACAGACAGAATACTCAGTGTGCATCATGGACGTGTGGATCATGTTCTACATGTGCAACATGTAGGACATGATCCACAATGATCCACAGTGTAAAATTCCAAAGCTGTTCTGTCTTTTCTATATTTTATACATCTGATCATTTTCTATGTCTTTGCAGTTCCCAAAAACAGAAACAAGAGGGCTTCCAGCCATAGTTACGTGGCTTATCTCTGCTGCTGAAGGTAGTTAAGGACAAACTTAACTTAATATTTCCAAACCCTGGTCCTCACCCCAGCTGATTTCAATTGATGGATGATTAACAACCATTAATCATTCATCAAACAATGGATGATTGTTTGGACTGCAATCATCTGAATCAGGAGAATAAACCACAGAGACATCTAAAACCTGTAGGGCAGAGTGCCTTGAGGACCAGGATTGAAAAACACTGACTTAGAGAGATGTTTAAACAGAGGTTTCCAACTCCACACACACCAAGGGACACATTCTGAATCTGATTTAACCTCATGGACTCTGTTCTTCCATGGACAATAGACTGTTATTCTGACAGTCAAAAAGGAGTCAAAAATGTTTACAGATCTATGTCTGTTTTCCTAAATAAAATGTAATACTAATGGCATACTATCATTTTTAAGTTTGTATACAGACATTTTTGGAAATATGGTAATGTAAGACAATTTTGAACAACATAATATCCATCATCTGGCAACAAAATTGTGTGTTTAATACCAGTGAAGAAACTTTTAATGATATGCTATGATGTAGAACTATCAGACCAAAAAATGTACATGAATCAATGTTGATTCCTTAACTTTGGTTCAAATGAAATCAACACAAATATGCATGTATATCTACATTTAGATGACGGTTGAATCAATATTGATATATTGTCAGTTATGGTTGAAACCCTAACGTTGATTTAACATAACAGTCACTGACCACTTTCAATATTATTTCAATGTCAAGCTTCAACGTGGATTCAATGTTTCTGTCTAATGTTGCTTCAGTGTTGATTCACTCATATTTTGCTGTCTGGGGAAGGTGCTGTCGTCACTGTGAGACAGCAAGACGTGTTGTGATTTGTTTCATGCTATTGTTACTAAAAATGTTAGAATCACTGTGAAAAACCTAGAAGGACCAAAATACCTGTTATATAAATGGTCTGATTTTTATGAAGGAGCCTTGACTGTCTAAATGGGTGTTCTTCTTCTAGCCGAATTATACAGATCCAGTAATGAGGCCACTGAAAGCCTCTGACACATAGTTTGGTAGAAATATTTTCAGACTGGCAATGTTACTTTAGATCTCAAGAACCTTCCAATTTCACAACAGATCCATTAACATTTGACCAGCTTGCTCCCATACAGGATGTTTGGGAGAGATCAGTGTAGCTTCTTCCAGTGATGTTCAATCTAAGGCCACTCTGAATAGTGATATGTCTTACGCTTCTCATTTTGTCTGTGTTATTACTGGGCTCGCCACCCATCCCATAAAATACACAATTGTCACTTATTTGACTCGACAAACTAACGCTACTGTCACGGTTGCCTAGAGACAGACACTACCAATTCTTCTCTCCATTCCTCAAATGGTACACAACTATTTATGATTGATTCAATTTCTTATTGTGCTCCTAGTAGGCTATTATGGTTTCACTATTTGCTTAGGATATTGAGTTTGGATGACGTGTTTTCATATGATAATATCAGCCAAACTAATATAAATGACTTTTTAAATAAGAAAATATTATTATTTGTCCTATATCACAAAATTTTGTTGGGGATATCTGAGTAGGAATAATGTTGATATATTTTATAAATATATTGTTCAGTGGTCAATATTATTTCACCATTATTTTATTAATTTTATTAAGAATTAAGGGAAAACATGCTGACCCATGCTTCAGACACAAACCTGCAGCCAATAGGTGGTTCTAGATACAGGCTGATGACAATGGATCTTTGGCTCACTTAAATGATGAAATACTGCCCTGTTTTTTTTTTAATTTCCCTCCATGAATAAATACTGACTACCCTCACAACCCATGGCACATTTGGTCTGGGACCAGCCTCTGAACCTAACTCATTTGTATAAATATTTTGGTAATAGTCTATTACCGGAATTTGCACAGAATTTAAAATATTGAGTATGTGTTATAATCAGTTACTCCGTACGTAAGTAGATTTTTTTACCAAATATATTTTACACTTGGTTATTTAAAGCTTAATCTACTTCTGTTTAACATGTTGAAGTTATACTACTTTGACTGGAATAGTTTCTTGGCATTCTAACCCAAATCTGTGTAAAAATAATTGCACTACTGTTTTTTTGTTTTTATAAAAAACAGCCATAAAATAATATGTACCACTTCTGCAGGCACCCCATGGTGGTGGGCGTCTCTTATTTTCATTTCTGAAAGGTGACAACCCTAATTACTACATTAATAGGAAAAAAGATCCTGCTAGGATCCAGGGTTATTTGAGTTGTTTTTAGGTTTGATTTATTCTGTATTCCCTTACTTCTTTTGATCACATCAAACTTGCTACTGTTGAACTTTATTTCAGTTCTTAATGACTCTATTTTCTCTTTTTTGTGTGTCTAGTTATTCTTTTATGTTGTACTTTATTTCCCTCGCTGTGCCACTTCCTTCTCTCTGTCTCTCCTGCTGTCTGCTCTCTCCCATCACACCTGCAACCTGTTAGTCAATTAGCCTGGTCCATTGTTCCAGCACTCACACAACCAGTATTTATTCACTTCTCTCTCATTCTTCCTAACTGGTTCCTCCTCTTAAATCCTGTTCTTTGCTGTCCTTTTTCCTTGGATTTGTGGTTTTTGTTCTTCTCTGGCTTTCTTATTTTCCTGTAATTTTTGTATGTTTTTTTTCTTTCTTTCATTAAATATTCTACACTATTTTATGTCTCAGCCTGTTGGATTTGGATCCATCAACAAACACACAACATGACATTCCTTACAATTCAATTTCAACAGATTCTCCGAGTTGAACGGGTGATCTATATAAGTTGTCCTTTCCTGTCATTTTATTTCCTTTTTCTTTGTTTAGCTCTAAATCGCTTTTCAGCCATTCCTTTTCTCTTTTAATAATTCACCCAGACAAAGCCTACTCAGCATCATGTCACTGTCTGCATACAGCAAGTTTCTTTTGCTTAATCAGCAGAGTGACAACAGCATTGTTCCTAAGACCAGTGTGCCTCACTTACACACTAATTTTGCTATGTGACTACTGCTGCTTACTCAAGGGCATATCAATGCCAGTCAGCTTGGAGTCTCAGTCCATATTTTTCATTACCAGATTGTTAATCAGAGTAAAACCTTTCTGGATTAGGTCAGTTAGCATTATGAGAATTATTTCAATTTGGTAAGTACTAGAAGAAAAAAATAAATCTTTATATCTTTAAAATGAATGTTTGCATAAGTGCCATGAGTAGAATTGCATTTTAAAGGGTCTCACTTGGGTCAAACAGTTTGAGTTGATTTTATAAATTTTTAACATTAACTTGCTAGAACTTTGGCCTGTTCCTTCTGACAGAACTGGAGTTCTGAATCAGGTTTGTTTGTCTGGCACCTTTCAGGTTCCTCCACAGATTTTCCATAGGACTGAGTTCAGGGCTTTGTGACAGCCACTGATTTGTCCTTTGTGTTTTTATGAAGAAAGAGTCAAATCCAGTCACTAACATGGACAAAGAAGCTATAAATAGCTGGACAAAGTGAGAGTTCATCTATTGACTGAAGATTAATAGATGAAAACTGGTCAATAGAAAATTTTTATAAGTGTCTTTGTCAGCCTGCTGCTTTATTATTAAATTGAATATAAATTCATATTTTTGTCCAGATAAATGCATAAAGTGAATATTAAGTTTTTATACTACAGAAAGATCATTATTTGGGATGCACAAATATAGAAAATTGGGCCGATGATGATCTTCAATATTTATACTGCAGTTATGGTAGAATTTGCCAATATTTTACTTTATTTTTTTATTAATTGTAAGAATAATCAATATAATACTCGTTAACTAAAATAATTATTTGCAACAGCCCAAATTTTAAGGCCACACTGTTTTCTGGTCTGACATGATGGGCAAGTCATAAGAAATCAGTCAAGACATGAGGAAGAGAACTGTGCTGCAGGAAAGGTCTGGTTCATCCTTGGGAACAATTTACTGAGGCTTCAAGATGCTGCGTTCATTTGTTGAAACAACTGTAGAAACATGATGAGAATGACTAGTCACTAAACTACTCAGGGTGGACACTGGTTTTGTGTCCCAAATATGAATATGTTTTGTTCCAAAATGTGCAGATTGAACCTTAACCCTAAATTCTGAGTTGTTGTTTTTGGATCTGAACCTCTGAAATAGAAACTGCTTTTTTAATCATTGACTTAAATTGGCCATCTAAATCCCATATTAAACAAGTTTTTAGGATTTTCTTTTTTCATCTTTGGAATATTGTCAACATTAGAAATAGTACAAACTATTCCATGCATTTGTTTCTTCAAGGATAGTCTACTGTAATGTTTTACTATCAGGAAGTTCACAAAATGCAGTTGAAAAACTCCAGCCAATTCAAACTGCTGCTGCAGGAGTTCTGATAAAAAATAAAAAGAGAGCTCATATTTCTCCTACTTTACTTTTCTTTCATTGGCTTCCTGTTAAATTCAGAACAGCACTTAATAACTTCACCAGCTCCCAGTTTTAGTATGTGAGGAAGACTTCCTGTCTACTTTTAAGACCAGGCTTAAAACTTTCCTTTCTGATAAAACTGATGGTTAGACTGACTTAGGTTGTCCTGAGCTATTTCTGTTGTTATGATGCTATAGGCTTAGGCTACTCTGGAGAACAAACAAACCCCATTTTCCTCACTTTCTTCTTCTGCTCCTCTCCAATTTACATTATTTGCAGTTACACTGTTAACTTTTAGTCTTGTCTCAGTTATTTCTCTTTCCATAGAAACTACAACTGGTCTGTCATTTGACTGATTCCTTCCTGGAAGAGCTGAGATGATGCTGCAATCAACTAATTGTTCTCTTGCACTACTATTAACATTTTACTTTCATGAACATCAAAAATAATCGTACATCAGTGAATCTGTTTTTTTCTTGTGCATTCTGCCCTGTCTTCAATAAACCCCACAAACACAACGCACAGTGAGCACAATATATGAAGGTGAGAAGGACAGTGAGTCGCAAAAACTCATAAATACATAAATATAACAGACACTTGTCAGCAAAGAATCTTCTTGCTGCAGTTTTTAAAGATATTATACAACTTACTGTATGAATTATTATTATCATTAAGGGTTTGTTTGGTAGATGTGCTTGCAGTGTTTTGTCCCTGTTTTTGTGTTGAAAAAAGATTTGAAGTTTGAATAAATATTACACAAAAGTAAGAATTCCTCCTTTTGCGACAGAACAACTTCTCCTATTGGGAACATTGAACACAAACAGAAAAGAGCTGAACTTCCCATCACTAGTTCCATGTATGAATGTGGCACAAATCAGATTTATTTTTTATTTTTTGTAAAAAGATCAGAATTGAGTAGTTGAGAGTGCAGTGAAAAAGTTATATTTAGGTTGCATTTGCCTGCTGTGTGACCAGAGCCTTAGTTTCTGTCTGCTTTGGTATTTTTGCCTCTAGTGTCGCTTTGACGCCTTTTTTGCTTTTGACTTTGCCTCTGCCTTATGATTTGGATACTTCTTCCATTCTTGAGTGATTTCCTGTGTGTGAACCTTTGGCTTGTTATTATATCCATTGACATTTGGTCAATGATAAATTGACAGGCGAAGTCAATTTATCATTTTACTTCAGCCTGTCTAGTTTGTTATTAAACTTCTTACATTTATTAAATTCAATTCCGTATCAATATCTTTATTTTTGATAAAGGATGCAACAAACAAAGTTTCCTGGCATACTACAGAAGTTATATGGAAATCACAAAATGTACACATCTACAATATCTTCTCTTTTTAATTTGTACTTCTTTTAGAATATATTAGGATACATTTGTTCCTCTTAGTACCTTTATCTTGACACTAAATATTAGGATTTAGTGTCAAGATCAAACCATCCACTATGAACAGCTCTGATTATTGCTATTATGTAACTCAGGCTCTGAAGACAGTGGAGATCATTTCATCCGTGCAAAACTACAAAACAGAATCTCAGAGTAAAATGGAGAGCTGAGAAAATACTGATAGATGTCACAGCCCTCTCTCCTTCTCTCTCATCACTCCATCCAATAAGACCCCAATTCCGTCAAAGATGTACGTCACAAACTATGTGGAAAGGATTTTTTTTTGCTCCTGACTGTTCGCCCACTGACTATTATGATTCAACACAGCCCTTGGAGCCAGTAAGAGAAGAGATGAGGAGGAAAAACTGAGACGAGAGGAGCAGAGCGTAGGCTTAACCTCCCTGTCTTCGTATCTGAGGAGAGATCAGCTCTGCAGTTCTCCTTTCCTTGAAAAAAAGACCCAGGGTTTGTGCATGCCTGTAAAGCCCACAATAGACAGACAGACAGAAAGGAACAGCTCAGTAGTGGGATGTGTGAAGGAGGTGGGGACGGAAACAACCAGCTGACTGTGAAAGAAGGATGAATCATATTTTCAGCACTCATCTCCTCTTGTCATGGTCCCCACAAATTGTATAGCCTGATTATTTTAGACTGAATGTCTTAGACAATAAAACACTCTCTCATGCACTTCTGTGTATAAGAGCGAGAAAGAATCGAGGTGTTTACTGTAAGTGAATAGATATGCATGTATCAGTTTGTCTAAAATTGAGAAAAAATACACTACAAAATGAATTTAGATGTGGCTAATATAATGGTGATAATGCCATAAGTCTTATGTGGCAGTGGTATAATTTATGATAATTGATCAATTTCTGATGATAGAGCCAATCTAAAATAAATAGTTTTCTTAACTCAGCTTCAAGATGTCAACTTTCTGCCATTAAGAGGTGAAGTTTCAATGCTTTCTTGTTGCTGCCTATAAGAAATAAATTCATGATTCATATTGTTCCAATATAGGTTATGCAGGTCTATTTTCCCCTTTTATTGCCGATATATATATTTTTTCTTTTAATTTTCTAATTGCTCTGATACCTCACAAGCCTTTCTTAACACACAAAAAAAACAGTTGTGTACAATCATTGAGGAGGAGACATCTGCGTAGAGACAGCACAGAAGCACTTAACAGGGAGTTTTTATTTTAATCAGGAGAAAGGCCAGAAATGCCCAGAAATGACTGTAAATGTCATTTCTCTAGTTTGCGGTTCAACCACAGGCAGTTATTACTGCTCCTTTTTATAGGCACAATCTTGCTGTGAGTCATGTGTTCAGCAGTCTCAGGTTGGTAAAACACCCCACAGGAGACAGGATTGCTAAAGCAATGTCAATACCAGCTAATATTGCTTATAAATGCTAAGATTATTGTCAGGTTTTCTCTATAATATTATCTCTGATAATGACCTGGGGAGTGTGGTTATGGAGAGGGATGTCTGAAGTTTCCCCTTGGAATGTTGCCCTGTGGCTTCACCACTGATAATGTAATTATACATGCATGGATGGATGAAAGAGATCCTTCATTGTTCTATAGGCTGAAGATGGAGGAGTGGTGTACTCATGTGGTGTGTTTGATCATTAATCAGTCAGTAAAACAACATTAAAGATTGGAACAACATGCATTGTACATTAGGTTTGATACGATTAATCAAACCAACTCTTAGTGGTGATCAAACAACAGAATCCCAGTGGGTTATTAGATCGTGTAGCAGACAGAAAAAGATCTGCTGATACAGTTTGGTATCCAGTCAGATACAAGTTCCATTCATGCCCCGCAGAAAACAATAATGAACTCTATCGTAATAGACGTTTGATCAAAATTATGAAACTGTATTCATCCTATGTTAGTTTAATAATTTCACTGAACTCTGATCCCAAACCGAACAGCATTTTGGGGGATGTAGGCAGAGGGAAGAGTCTAGGGCAAATTCTGCCTCCAATATATTCAGGCATGTTCCTTAGAGGTCCATGCAGACTCACAGCGGCAGAAAAAGTCTTTGAACCAGTAAATCCATGAAAACTGAACATGGAGAGGTGTACATACTATACAAAAGACGATTTATGTTTGTTGTCATTTATTTCACAACAAATACATGCATCTTTTGGGGGAGAATTTTACAATACCTGAAAACAAGCTTTATTACTTTCATTCTTCAGTTAAGCAATATAATTTGCACAACTTCATAAAATGTGTGCCTAAAGTAAATATTAATGCTTGATGAAAATCAGTTGTCTATAAGCAACTGACGACATCCTGACAAGGGTGTTTCATGTCAATGTATGAGTAAATGTAGTCCTTGTTCACTCACCGTGTTTAAATCCCCAACATTATAGATTTGATATAAGTTGGAAGGGACTGACATCTCCCTCTAACAGGTCTCATATTACCACCAGTTATCTAGAAAAACACAAACAAGATAGAAAAGAAACTGACATTAGATTGAAGTAGAAGTCATATCATTAAATGATTTTCTTCAGGAGATTCTTGACTGCATCCATCCATCCATTCATCTATCAAACCAGCCAGTTTTTCTGTTTCTTCGCCATTAGTACACTGAGTACAAGGATTAACAACACTAAAACCTTCTTTTGGCTCGGATTGGTTATGTTTGACCGTGAGTGGTGCATTTTTGCCGATATCTATAGTAGCTCATGGAGGAAGTATAAGACAGGTTATCTGTCTCATAACATACTGTCACGACATAGTAACAGTTGACAAATATGTAAAAACACAGATTTTTGAACAAAAGTTCAAAAATCTTGTAACTTATTGTAGCTTTAGGATACCTCATGTTTAATACTTACTAACCCATTTGTAACATTGGTGAAAAAGAAATGGGGTCTTGATTTTGGATCAATCATGATCAATTATAATCTAGTAAAGAATTCATTACTTTTATTAATATGCCATTATCAAATTCTTATGATTTACTTTCCAGTGCTGTTTCACAAGAGGTGGAAGTGTTAGGCAAGACCAGTTTTGTTCAATAAGCCAGCATCTTTATCATTAAACTTTTTATTGAGTACAATTAGAACATAAAGTCTGGATCTATTTTTAATTTAAATGAACAAAACAATGTCATAAGTGAATGCAGGATGATAACCAAAATACTGCAAATATGCACAGCAAATCCAGCAGGCCCAACTTAACTCTGTCAGATTTGACTTTCACACTTTTAAAGTGTCTATATGGGTCCACACCAGAGAGTTTCAATTTAACTCTTTATGGAACGTTGGTACCTCAACTCTAATTAAGTGTTAAATACCAAATCTGTCTGGAGTAAGTCATTTAACACCAACACTAATTCAATGTTAGAGCTTAAATATTAACTCTACTTCATAAGCGTTAATTTTATTTAATACTAAATAGATAAACATTTATTGTTTTGAACTTTTAGAAATTATTTGGAAAATAAACATTTAATAAAGAGACAACAATTTTCTGAAATGCATTTATTTCAAAACATGCACCATAATTAGAAAACATGTAACATTGAATAATGTACACTTTCATGTTTTACATGTTGCTTTCATTTGAATATTGCTCATCAAAAGGTCTGACATGTCAGCTGGTCAATCCAAAAAACAGTTTGCATAATACATTTTTCTACAATACAGTACGCAAAGAATTGTTCAAAGTACAAGGTGGAGAAAGTAATGCATGCTGTCCATGTAATAAGATATTGTATTTTTTTTAACACAAGTAGATTACTGGATTTTACAGTACAGAAGAGGCCGAACCTGGTATTCCTACCCAGTTTGTGTTTCTGTTGAATATCTAATAAGAGACAGGACCTCTCTGCACTCCTTCAAAGAGCTGTCCATTCACTAACAGATTGTCGGGTGGGGACATCAACGTGCTCATCATAGGTACTGTGTAGGACAAACTTGAGTCTCCAAGTAAGACAGTCGGTGTTAGTCTCTGGATCATAAACAAAAAACATAATAAAAAATGGAATAAAGGAATACATTTTTACTACAACTCTAAGTAACAACAAGCCTCCATTACAGAGTTGTTGAATTTCAGAGATGTTAACACTTACATAACCATTTTTTTGAGCATGAATTGTGTGAGAAGCGGTGAGGGGATTAGGGGACGAGGGCAATTGATGCTGACGAGCGGCGATTCAAACTCAACCAAACTGGTCTTAATATCTAGAAAAATAGGCAATTAAAGGATAAAAACGTTTTTCTTTTTACTTTATTTTTGTTATTTTTGCAGTTTTAGAGACAGACATACATACATAGACCAGTTAGACCCCCCCTCTAAAAAAATTACAGAGCAACTAGTTTGACAGGAGCATTGAGTGATAATCAACAAGGAAAAAACAAAAGAAAGAAAATAGGTAATTACGTAAATTATCGAGTCGGTGTCAAGCTCCGATGAGTGATCCATTTCTTCCAGTATTTATTGTATTTATAAGAGGCAAGTCTTAATAAAAAAGTCAGTCTCTCCATTGCGTGAATTTCCTCAATTATGTCCTTCCAGTCCAAACATGACGGCGGTTCCACATCCAGCCACCAGCGAGTTATAGCTTTCTTTGCGCCTGCTAATAATATTAGTAAGAGATATCTATCAGACTCTTCCGAGGTAAAGAACCCAGGAAAACCACAGTAAAATCACAGCATAAATTTAAGTCCATTTTCGTATTGATTTCTTTTATCACTTCTGACCAATAGGGTACGATCTTAATACATTCCCAAAAGATATGAAAATGTCCTGCAGATACATTCCCACAGTTCCTCCAACATTTTGCCTTTTCATTATCATTACAATGTTTACTTTTAATGTTAGGTGTAACAAAAAAAATCCACCATGCATTTCCAGGAAAATTCCTTCCAAAGGCCAGAGCTTGACGTGTGAATCACAAAATTGCATATATTTAACCAAACATTGTCAGTTATTGTTATTTTGGCTTCTTTTTCCCATTTAAACTTAATACAGTATATGTTGTATTACATTTCCTGTCCATTTGTAGACATGAGTTTAGTTTGGATATTGTTTTTTAGGGAGCTCTTCCGTTGCTCCAATCTAATAGGATTTTAAGTATACCTATCTCGTCCTTCTCCAAAAATGTTATACTTTTATTGTAGTGGCGTCTTAGAGGGATCTAAAACAGTCACATTTTTCCAAGCTATAGTTATCTTGAAGTTGTTTAAAACTTTTTAATTTATTATTCTTTGTAATCTTCCAGTAACTTGTTATGCCTTTTTGTGACCACTGTTTAAATCTCTTATCTATTCTTGCAGGGAGAAAATCTCTATCATAAGCAGGCCATCTCAAAATTCGAGCACTTCTTTCAGTCTTTACTTGCTTTAATATTTTATGATATATGTCCAATGGTACTTTTATCCATAAGGGTAGTAGGTCAGAATCTATATGTTTTTTAATAAGACATTGATCTTTAAGCCAGGATTGTAGAGGTGTATCACTGTAAGACGGGTCTATCTCTTTCCATTTAGCCTCAAATGTTGGGTCACACCAACCGACTAACACTCTCATCTGCACCGCTCTATAATATTCCTCTAGATGTGGTAAAGCCCATCCACCCCTTTCTTTTGACAGCTGTAGTGTCTGGAATTTTACTCTCGGTCTGTGTTTAGTCCAGATAAAATTTGAGATTATTCTGTCCCAATCGCGGAATTGTTTGTCAGGTATTTTTATAGGTAGGGCCTGAAAAAGATAAAGAAGCCTTGGTAAAAGGTTCATCTTTATTATATCTATTCGATTGTGTAGATTCATGGGTAATAAAGACCAACGTTGTAGATCCGCCCTAATCTCTACTGTCAGTGGGATATAGTTGCATTCAAAAAGGTTGGATAACTACAGGAATTTTAACTCCCAGATATTTTATAAAGATATTGTGCCAGTTGAACCTAGACATTTTCAGAATTTTTTATGACGGTTGATAATTAAATGACAGAACTTTTGTTTTCTGTATATTTGATTTATACCCTGAATAAGTGCCGAATGTCTTGAGTAAAGAAAGATGATTAGGTAGGCTGACTTCCGGGTTAGTTAACAATACGAGCACATCGTCGGCATAGAGGCATATCTTAAGCATTGTGCCTTTAATGCATGTCCTTGTGTTCTCTGATGGCCTACACTAGAGGCTCAATAAAAAGCACAAACAATGTGGGGCTGAGGGGGCAGCCTTGGCGACAGCCCCTCCCTGGTTGTATTTTATCTGATAAATGCCCATTAATTTTAATCCTGGCAGAGGGTGACTCATACAGAGACTGAAAGCAACCTATAATTTGATTATTAAAGCCAAATATTTCCAAAGCCAAATAAAGATAGTCCCAACTCACTGAGTCAAACGCCTTTTCTGCATCTAAACTAAAAGCTATTGATTCTGTGTTTTTCATCTGATCTATGAGGTAAAGAGCCCATCTCACGTTGTCATGGGTTTGCCTATTGTCAACAAAACAGGCATAAATTTGAGCTCAATTCCCGGCCCGGGGTCTTTCTGCATGGAGTTTGCATGTTCTCCCTGTGCATGGTGGGTTCTCTCCGGGTTCTCCGGCTTCCTCCCACAGTCCAAAAACATGACTGTCAGGTTAATTGGTCTCTCTAAATTCTCCCTAGGTGTGAGTGTGTGTGTGAATGGTTGTGTGTCCTGTATGTCTTTGTGTTGCCCTGCGACAGACTGGCAACCCGTTCAGGATGTACCCCGCCTCTCGCCCGGAATGTAGCTGGAGAGGAACCAGCAAACCTCCTGACCCCATTAGGGACAAGGGTGAACAGAAAATGGATGGATGGATGGATAAATTCGAGCCTTTTATCCAATATTGTTGCAAATATCCTGTAATCAATGTTTAAAACTCGTATTGGTCTGTATGAACCACATTCTCTTTTATCTTTATCATGGGCTGTCAGGTCCCTATATGACCGGTGTCAGAGTCTGGTCCGCATTGCCGGCAGTAAGTCGGGCTCGTTTCCGGTGAGAGTTGGACTCCGCCAGGGCTGCCCTTTGTCACCGATTCTGTTCATTACTTTTATGGACAGAATTTCTAGGTGCAGCCGAGGTGTTGAGGGTATCCGTTTTGGTGGCCTTAGGATTGCATCCCTGCTTTTTGCGGATGATGTGGTCCTTGTGGCTTCATCGGGACGTGATCTGCAGCTCTCGCTGGAGCGGTTCACGGCCGAGTGTGAAGCGGCTGGGATGGCGATCAGTGCCTCCAAATCCGAAGCCATGGTCTTGAGCCGGAAAAGGGTAGAGTGCCTTCTCCGGGTCAGGGGGGTGTCCTGCCTCAAGTGGAGGAGTTCAAGTATCTTGGGATCTTGTTCACGAATGAGGGAAGAAGGGAGCGGGAGATCGACAGGCAGATTGGCGCAGCGTCTGCCATCAAAGGGGCGCTGTATCGGTCCATCGTGGTGAAGAGAGAGCTGAGCCAAAAAGCAAAGCTCTTGATTTACCGGTCGGCTACGTTCCCACCCTCATCTATGGTCATAAGCTTTGGGTCATGACCAAAAGAACAAGATCGCGGATACAAGCGGCCGAAATGGGTTTTCTCCGTAGGATGTCTGGGCTCTCCCTTAGAGATAGGGTGAGAAGCTCAGTCATCTGGGAGGAACTCAGAGTAGAGCCGCTGCTCCTTCACGTCGAGAGGGGCCAGTTGAGGTGGCTCGGGTATCTGGTCAGGATGCCTCCCTGTTCCGGGCACGTCCCACCGGGAGGAGGCCCCAGGGAAGACCCAGGACACGCTGGAGGGACTATGTCTCTCGGCTGGCCTGAGAACGCCTTGGGATTCCTCCGGAGGAGCTGGAAGAAGTGGCTGGGGAGAGGGAAGTCTGGGCCTCCCTTCTGAAGCTGCTACCCCCGCGACCCGACCCCAGATTAGCGGAAGAAGATGGATGGATGGATGGATGGATGGATGGATGGACATATATAGAGAATTTTATAGCAACTGAAGTTTACATATATTTGATTGTACTATAAAATGGCATGATGTCCCTGGAAAACACATAATACTGCCCTTTAAATTCAATATAAATGTTATTTTCAAAAGTCCTACAATTGTATGTGTCCAGCCTTTAAAAATTTTTTATATGTCTCTTATTAGGCTCATTTGAGCCTTGCAGCAGGTATTAAGTATACTTTTTATGAAGCCCAAATAAAAAAGTGTTATTAAAAAGTGTTTTTATTGGTCTGATGTTACATTCTAATCCTATATGTTATGTTTTCATTAACCGTAAGCAAAATTGATGATTACATTTTGTAATTAATCTATATAATGTGTCTTCGTTAGTAAATTTTGTTACTGAAATACGTTGACTTTTAATAATATTCATCATTATTGCATATGATGATAGTGAGCATTTTGAGAGGCTACATTAGCTGGTTGTACTAATGTAAAGTTGTTTAGATTAAATTTGCAACACAAGCCCAGTTTGTAGGCCTCTCTCTTTCAATGACTCAGTAAACATAAAAACATGGTAGAACTCTTTGGATCTGGGTACAGTTGTGAAATATGAGACATCAATTAGAGTTAGAAGGATTTTTTAAAATGTACACTATTTGGGCTTTTGTATTTTTTGGGAACAAAGTAAACTAATGAAGATGTGCTATCCCAATGTAGATATGTGTGTAGGGGTATGAAGTGGAACACCCTAGTTTTGGTAAAGTTAGGAATCAGTATTTAAAAAGTACTTACATTACTTGGAATATTTACTTACAATATCTGTAAAGCTTGATTTAAAAGCAGTCATTAAAAATAAATTAGTATGTTCATAACTGACAAAGTTTTGGAGAGTAGACTGGTAGGTTTTTTTATATGACACACTTCAGCTGATCTCACAATTGCTCTAATATAACGGGTCTTTTCCTGGGATGGCAGTAAATGAAAGATGGACATGGAAAATCTCTTAGGATGAACTTTGCTCTCACTGTGCAGAAAGGAGAAGCAACATCTTCCTTCAAAACAGCATCATTTTATAACTGCTATTAGTGTCCAAACATTTCAAAGCAAAATATGCCATCTGTCTCAGTTCAGCCTTGACTGGTAATGCATATCTCTCTCCTTACTTTAAATGTAGCAATAGAAACTGAAAGCTCATCACCTAGCTATAAAACTCTGAAACCTGCACCCTCCTTCTGTTGTGCCGCCGGCAGCAACCTGGTTCCCACATGGGGGGTGAGACCAGCTGAGGCTTTGCAGCACAGACAAGCAGAGGAACAAACCTTAATGTATTCTGTCATTTCTAACTGCTCTCTTTCTCAGACCATTGTGCAACCAAAATAACAGCACATATGCTGCTTTTAATTTGAGTGCTAAATGAAGATCATGAGGAATGTGGCATCATGAGGCAACACATCCCCAAGCCTCTGCCATCTTATGTTCTAAACATCATTAGAACAGTGGTCCTCAATGATGTTGGAGGCTGCAAAGGCCCTAGAGGCCCTGTACAATGCCCTAGTTTGGACTAGAGTGTTTCAGAAATGATGGGTTTTGTGTAATACTTTGGGCATATAACTTGTATAGGAATACTGGAAAGGCAGCCTCAACTATTTCCATTCCATCCCAACTTTATAGTAGCCAACCTTAAATTGTTGCCATACTGATTGTTGGCACATAATGTCAAACACTTCATAAAGTGGCCCACACCGCTATGACGTGCAACCTATGCACCTATTAACTCCTGTGAAGATTGCAAAAAAAAAAGACACTTCTAAAGCCTAATATTGCATTTATTTAGTTGGTTTCATTGTTAAAATGATCATAGGTTGCTGTGTGGTCATCTGCACAAACAGACAAAGATGCAAAAGAACTTGTAGTTTTATCACAAACCTTTTGAAAAATAAAGATGATAGCGATGAATAGCAGCCATCAATCGTACCGGCTGGCAGCTCTCAGCTTTTACATGGATTTGCAGCAAACACCTTTTACAAGGTAAGAAGGTTAATGTTCATATTTCATAAGTAAGATTAATAAGATGCAATCATTAGTAAGCATGGAGAAATTGCCCCGTCATCAGGTAGCCTTCCACGTACAGAGAAAATTTAGACTTTTGCACGCTTAAAGTCTGCTCCTGTCTAAGAGAAAGCAAAGTTTATGACATAAATTATGTGGCATGAATTGAAGTCAGCAATTTGATCAAATCAACAAATACATCAGGAGAGAGAAGAGATGGTCTGCTTCTGAGCCAGCTATTTTCACGTTTTGTAAACTCAGCTGACTATGAGCCCTGACTAGGTCTGCTACTTTCACAGACAAACTAGCTTGACTTTAACAAGTAGAAGCCAGGTACTGGCAGAAATACCTCAGGAAAACAATTGCAGTCACTCTGATCAGTTCACTCTTCCCTCACTTCTGATGTCTGTTTTGGAGCATCGATGTGTTCAGGTTACGAAGTTTTAAAGAGTCATCACATTGAAGCCAATAGCTTGTGTTACAACAAGATTTCTGTAAGTGTCCAACTTCTGTCCATGGTTAGCTCAATATAAAAAAAGACCAAAAACTACCTGTGCTTAAAACCTTGATTTCTTTACAGACTGCCTAACTGATTCATGCTTCTCTATTCCGTTACACATGAGGTCCAGAACCGGCAGTCTGAAGTTCCCAGATGACAGCGTACCACCACCCAACTTTTTTACCTGTTGTATCAGAACTAACTACTGTCACTGCCAAGCTGAAATGATGGAGAGAAATATACCTATATTGTTGAATATAGACCTTTACATTTTATAGCAATACAACTCTTTTAAATTTTGATTATTCTTACTATTGAGGGTTTTCTTTTCATACTGCTATCCCTTGTTATTAAAAAATACACCAAAACCACCTTTATTTGTTTTTATGGCATGTTACTGTGAATACAGTGCATCATGGAATATACTAAGCTGGATATGATATTTTATGTGTAAATGGGAGTTAAATAGATGACATATTTGTACTAGTGTTGTTTTACATTGCTGTATTAAGATGTACTTAATAGTTGACAACAGAATATAAGAAAGCTGTTCAAACAGTGACGAAAAAAGTAATACTATTTTAACTGTCATGAAAAATGTGACTTTAGTGGAATATTTGATCAGTTTATTATCAAGTTTTTTAACAGCATTTCATAGTAAGAGATGTATTTTAATCAATGCAAGTTAACGCAGAATATTTAGCGCTAATTGATCTATTTCTTAACATTAAAAAAGCAGTTTGCACTGCTTTGTTGCTGAAAAATTGCTACGCAAATAAAGCTTCTGCTTCTTAAAAAGAGAATTTATTAATCAGCAACACATTTCCTAGTTTTCACAGAAAATATCATGAAACAATATGTAAGGTCGGGCAGACCACAATCCTTCAGAATCCTTTAATAGTGTTCAATCTCAGCACCTAACAAAATTTACAGACCGGAAGATGGATTAGAAACCAACCTAAGCCTGGCTAATTACTCTCCTCGGGTGCTTTTGGAGAACTCACCACCTGAGCACCAAACAGACGTCTGCAGCATGCCAAACTCCGGAAGGAAGTTGAATAGCTATTTACAGATGGTTGTGGCTCCCTGCCCTGCAGATACTGGAGGTCCACTATTCTGAGCTGTTATACCTCAGCTGTTTAAAAAAACAATTATTTTTTTTTTCACAAAATAATTTGAATTCATTTAGAGATTGCTTTATGATTTTCAGCTGTTTAATATTCTCAGCTAGAAATAGTCTGTCTCACCACAACACAGGGCTCTGGTCTGGAACCAGTCTCCTTGAGAGGGCTTGGACACTCTTACACTCTGGAGTTGCCCCTGGAGAGAGGTGCCAGGCAGGTGTGGGCATACTTGTTGCCCCTGATCTTGGTGCCTGTATGTTGGGGTTCACCCAGGTGAACGAGAGGGTAACCTCCTCCACCTATAAGTGGCCCCCATGATCTGAACCTGAGTGGTCTTCTGTTAATGGACTTCTGTGCTCATCATAGAATGTCCATAGCAAACATCATGTTCAGGCATAAGGGTCTCCATATGTGCACTTGGTACCAGGACACCCTAGGCTGTAGTTCGATAATAAACTTTTTGTCGTCATAAAAGATTTGGGACTGCCTTTCTTGGACACTCTGGCAAAGAGAGGTGCACAGCTGTCCACTGACCACTACCTGTTGGTGAGTTGGCTCCGGTGGTGGTGAAGGCTGCCGGTCAGACCTGGTAGGTCCAAACATATTGTGAAGATCTGCTGTTGCTGAAATGGCAGAGTCTCCCATGAGATAAAGCTTTAATTCTCACCTCTGGGAGAACTTTGAATACATTCAGGAGAATAAGCAGGACAATGTTCAAGCCCTGCATTGTTGAGGCAGCTTATCAGAGCTGTGGCCACTAGGTTGTCAGTGCCTGTCACAGCGGCAACCCTGAAACCCGATGGTGGACTCCTTCTGTGAGGGATGCTGTCAGACCGAAGAAGGAGTCCTATTGGGCCTTTTTGGTCTGTGGGACCTCAGAAGCAGCTAATGGGTACCGGCAGTCCAAGCGGCATGTGTCTTTGGGATAAAGCAATCCCACCAACAGGCCTTCCATTGAGGAAGTGGAGACTGGGGACTCTGGGTCAGGCTCTTCAATCTCTGGTGATGAGGTCACCAAGGTGATTAAAGACCTCCTCGGTGGCAAAGCCACAAGGGTGATTTTATCAGCTTAGTCATCTATGGAAAAGATAAAACTGAAAAAGACTTTAAGTCAGATTTTGAGAAACAGAGGGATGCTCTAGTCTTTGTTGGTTATACACAGAAGCACAGCACGTTGCATGAGAATCAAAGGCTAATCATGAGTAGAGAAAACATAGTATACAAGTTCTGTACACACATCCTCCTTCTGCTGAAATGTCCTCTGAATAAGTGTTGAAAGAAACATTTAGACCAGAATCTGGGCCCATGTGTTAACAACAAAAAAATCCAAAAACAAAACAAACTGGAAACCCGAGGGAAGGTAGTCCAGGAAGGGAAGCCTGGTTAGTGACAATCAGGGTGACGAGATGGACTGGCAAGTTATGACAGGGATAGAGGAGCTTAAATTCTGGGAGGTAGTAAATGGAACAGTGGCCTAGCTCAGGGGTGCCCAAAGTGGATCCTCGAAGGCCGGCATCCTGCATGTTTTAGTTCTCTCACTGGCAGTACCAACAACCTTTTCAGCATGTCAGTGTTCTTCTTAGGCCTTCAAATTTATCATCATTTGATCCAGGTTCATTAAAACAGGGAGAGAACTAAAACATGCAGGATGCCTGCCCTCAAGGACCCACTTTGGGCACCACTAGCCTAGCTAGATAAGAAGAGTGATTGCAGGTGTGATTAATTAGCACAGGAGCTGCCTGGAGGAGGGGGAGAAGATGGCACAGAGAAACTAAAGAGATCTGCTGGGAACACAAACGGGAGAAAACGGGGAATTGAAAAATACTACTAATACAAAAGACACTAAGAGTAAGGAAAACCTGATGAACTAGGAAAGAAAGATATGAGAGAAACCATAACTGAACTTAAATAGAAACAAGGCTGATCTAACAACAATAAAAACTATGGAACATAGAGCTAGAGAAACTAGGAGATCTAAACAAAGAAATAACCTGACTAGAATTACTAAAGGAAGATATACATAGAATCGGACATGAAAGAATAACTGAACGTAGGGTGATCAAATTAAGAAATAAAGATTACTAGAAACACTGCAGGGAGGCTGAAATAAGAAATAACTAGGAGGATAAAATAGAATTAAACTATAGTCATTAAAGAAGGCTTGACATGGACTCAGACAAACAGGGACAGAACTTAAGGTAACTAAAGAATAAACCTAGAAACACTATAAAGGACTGAAAATAAGGAAAGCAATAAGACAATTCTTCCATTGCACATATGTGCAGAGCTGAAAAACCATATCGATCAATGTTCCTCAATGCCTCCTCTCTGCTCTGTCTGCAGGTGGGGATTACTGAAGGATGACTGTGAGACCTTTTCTAGTGTTTTGGAATGGGGTTATGGCTCACGGCAACAATCACTGCCTGCAGACAGTTGCTGCAGAGTGATTGGTGCTTTCACATTGGTGTCACCAAAGTTTTGTAATAAAAGAAAAAAGATTTTTTTCATTAGTTATTTTTGGAAAACAGTCGCTAGGGGAGTCTAAAAAGTTGCTAAATATGACTACATTGGTCGTTTCTCAATACGCGTACATGTCCATGCTCATGTATTTGTGAAACATCTTCAATGGAGGCCCAAGTACCGTTTAAGTAGGCAAAGCCTGCATGTGTTATTCCTCTGCCCATTTTATCAATGAAGCACCAATGCATCTTTCTGTGGACTTGACCCAGCAAGATATCCCACAGTGGATTGCTCCACCAGCAGTGGTAAAGACAGTGTGAGTAGGAAATGACAAAAAAACTACTTTTTGTCACACAAAAAGTAGTTTTAAGATGTCTTTAGGCAAGAAAGTAGACTTCATAGCTTCATCTATCCACTCCGTTCATCCAGGATATTCGTACTTCAAAATGTGATGTGGAGTTTTTGGAGCAGCGAAGCTCCACTGACAGGGTGAGGCAGCAACAGGCTCATGCTGCAAGCACCTGACAACAAAATATAACATTTTCTCAGTAAATTTAGATATTTTAGTTAAACATTTTGTTACTTTCATTTACTATTTAGCAATTTTTGAGCAAGTAAATTTATACTAGTAAAAATATTTTAAAACAGCTCCCCTTCATGATCAGAGAACTTTCACTTTTTCTTGAATAAAAAAATTACACATGAAAAGTCATAAGATTGACTTTTCATGTATGAGTGTCAGCTGTATTATTTTTTATTGCTTTATTCAGGGAGGTCTGCAGAGCAGGAAAAGAGTTTTCCAAAAGCTTCCAGAGATTTTCTTCAACTTCATGTTCTGCTACTCTCTTCCCCATCTTCTTTTTTAAAAAATAATTATGGTATAACTGACTGTAAATTATTGAAAATGAATTTCCAGATTGTGCAGATTCTTATTAGATGTTTGTCTGTTTTGATTAACACTGTTGGTGGTTTATATTTAGTTTTCATATAATGGTATATGCAGTTTTCAATGTTATGTTTTGTACCTCAAAGGATGCTGTAGACAACAAGGGCAGGACTTATAAAAGTTAGCAAACTTTTGAATATAATAAAAATTCAATATTTTTATTTTACAGTTCTTATATGATTTTAGGTTTTATTTTTATTAGATTTTTTTTTCAATGAGAAGCTCTTCTTTATTACTGCAGACAAGACAGTTATGAATCACTTGAAATATTTTTCTGCTTTTTTATACATGATTATTGTTGGATTCTCATATTGCTTCAGTCCCTTTAATTCTTTTACCTCATGCTCAGTTTGTTCCACTGCCTCAGTCCCGGCTAGAGCTTTTGTGTTTTCCAGTACATTTATAGACGCCTGCGTTAAATCCACAACTGACTAACTGTAAGCTTCTCATATGGTGCACATACTCTAAATCTAAGCTACCTTTCTGAATATTTTTCAAGCCCTGAATGCATGCTGCCATTTTCCACTGTCACTACTTGCTGGTCCAAGAGGAGTGAATGCTGCAAGTCAATGACTCAATGCAATCTACTGGGTTTCTTTAGAAATACACTTTTAAAACTACTTTGAATAATTAATTGAGCTATACTGTTTGATAACTAACAAATCTTGCTGCACTGAATACAAAAATGAGAGAAAATAGAAAACTAAAAGTGGAAAACAGGAAAATAATGCTGAGAAGGTGGAGTTCAGTTCTCATGTGGTCCAGATGCAAATATAGTACTTAAATCACCTTATCTTGAAGTTCCACAAATCACAACTTGGTTTTAAATCTATTCTAGGTCGGAAAAGTCTAGAATCTAGATGTTACAGTTTTTTAACTAGAGAAGAAAGATACTGAAGCTGGTGAAAATAGTTTTTCCCCAATTGGAAGCTGCAATCACAAACTAACTTCAGCTTTGTGTCTCTTAGCATAACATTCTCATCTGGGACATCTGTGGACCGTAAGAAATGGTGCAAATCATCCTGTGTCTCTCGTTTAGACTCCACCACTGCTGCCGGTTTTTCAGAACGTGTATAAAAAGCCTTTTCACCTAAAAAGAACACAAGATTTTCTAAACGTTTCTCGGGATCCCAAGAAATTTGCTTATTTTTTCCTCCTTGTCCCCTTACAGGCTCTGTAGTTTTTTTTTTTCATTTTTTATATATATATATAAAAAAACATCTTTTTCTATGCTGTAGTTATCTGGTGTTACCTGATGATATTGATAAAATAAAATTAGTGTGTTAATCAGTGTTTAGCAGTTATTGTAAAAATAATCATCCAATTGTGTAGCAACAACTCTGACCAAATGCAGGTTGGTAATAACTTAAAAATGAAATATGGTTTTAACTTTTCCTACCTATTATTATTTGTCAGTTCAGACAGTAAATATAGTGTGACAAAGGGGGCAAAGATTAGACTATCGTGATTTTACTGGTAACAATCTGAAAAAGTAATATGACGTGGTAAATTACTATTTTTAATATTAATAAGATTTTAATAATCAATAATAAAAAAACTTCAGATAATTAATTTGAAGGTGCTGCACTTAGAATTGACACTTCTTAGTTGCTTTTGTATACTTAATATCTGTCAAATAATTTTTTTTTTCCTTATTTGGCAGTCCTTTATTAATCTAAAAATAACCAGATTCCATAGAAAAGCTGGACTATTCATGCAAAAAACAATCAAGTAAGATTATAACATTATTATTATTCAAATCTTTTTATTGTTTTATACATGTAAGAACAACAATAAAACAAACAAAAACAAAATGCCAGAACATATGACTGAGATCAGCAGGGTTGTGTCCACACCTAACACAAGATGAATCTACACCAGGATACATTCTAGCTAATTTATTAGGGGACAAGTGCAATCTGTGCAGAACCTTAAATTGTAGCAGGCTATGTCTAATGCAAATTGAAGAAGAATGGATTCTTGAGATTGCAGCCTGCCAGGCTGTATCAGTAAATAGTTCCCCTAACTCTTCTTCCCATGATTCTTTTAAATGTATAAGTGATGGGGATGCAGCGTTCTGAATTTTGCCGTATATAACTGATATTAAGCCCTTGTAAGATTATAACATGAGGTAAAAATCAAACGTTGATTTTCATCATTCTGCCCCACTCTCGTCAGTCTATGTCTAACATCAGCATTTGAAAAACTCAGTTCTTTCTGCAGAATTAACATCAATACAGTGTAGGTTTGAGCTGGGGAATATTATTTAGATTAATTGATTAATAATTGAATAGAAATTATTAGGTGTTTTATAGATTTTTTTTTTTTACAGAATGTGAACGAAGTGAAGCTTAAACTGTGTCAAACTGGGAATGTTGGGGAGAACACACTTACAGACAAAGAAGGACTATTTTTCTGCAAATGACCTTTTTGACTCTGTGTACTCCAGTTAACAATTAATCATTTACTGAATAAGTTGAATTATTTCAATGATTACTCTTTTTTTTTTCCCTAAATGTTACTCAAGTAAATGTAACTGAGTAAATGTAACTAGCTGCAATCCATCTTCAACGAGTACAGGTGGTTAGAGGGGAGCAGGTAACAATTAGTGAACAGGATAAGGAGGAAGGAGTGAACATATGAATACAAATCTTCACAGGAAATAACTCATAGCTCATGTCTGCTCATATCAGAGTGGGAAATGAGAAAGAAATTACACTCACACTTCCCTCTGAGCCATGCTCTGCTCTATGAGATCACAACTTGTCAGTGGAGCAGAAGATGCTTGTTCCTCTGTACATGCAGGCAGCTCCGATGACATCACAGCAGCCTGTCAGCTGGAGGAGGCAGCAGCAGCATCAGGAGCGCGACCAGGTCCCACCTCTCCATCCAGCTGCGCAGGTGCGCTCTGTTCAAGGTGCCATGATTTCCACCGGAGGAAGCCCCTCCGGTGGAAATCTGTCACGTCACCCAGACATTTCAAACCTCTAGGATGTTTGCTCCTTCAAGAAGATGAAAACAATAACCCAGGAGTTATATCTGCAGAGATTCTTGAAAAATCCTACGGATCCTAACCAGCCCCCTCACCACATCTGTGATCACCATCACCTCCACCGAAAAATCAGTCTGCAGATGAACGATTAAACTTTCCCTCCCATCGTGGGGAACAGCGCACTGCGTGGGCGCACAGCTAAACATAGATTTTTTTTTTCTCGAGGATTTGCTTGAGGATCTTTCTCATCATTTTAGTGTGAAGCACTAGTGAGCAGATGAGAGAGAGAGGCGCAGAAACAGACAGCTGTGGAGGCGCACAACAGAACAGCGGCCAGAGCTTTCATGAACCGCCAGCGCAGGTGAATTGGAAGCATAAGGCCGTTAATGATGACTGTCACATTCCATCAGCGGAGCTCCGTGTGAGCAATGCGAGTCAGGGGGCGCCGAGACAGGCTGGAGAACCGCACCGCACCGCATGTGTTTGAGAAGAGAGCTTCCAGCTTACCTCCGCAGCTCCTCACACACCGCCGCCTGAACGACAGAACACCGGCTGCTAAATCCAAAAGCTTTTCTGATTCCGGAGACCAGGAGGCGAGAACAGCCACTGTCGGTTCGTGTGCGTGCGTGTGTGTCAGAGTGAGCGGGGATGTGCGGGTACAGGAGGCGCAAGCCTGCGGTCCGTCATCTGCGGCAGCATATCAAGCGCACACAGCCAGAACTGCACCGGAAAACAGAAGGATGGGCTCCAAAAATAAAAGACCGACAAGGGGTGGGAGGAGAGAAAGAAAAACAACAACAACAAAAAAAATAATAATAAGCATACGTCATACCGCCACTCTGCTGGAGTCAGCTAATGGTACCTTTGGCTTTGCATCAGAAAAATATTTAAGGATTTCTTTTTAGTAATGCATTAGTCAAAATTGTGCATAGCTTGTTTTTAAAACAGAACTTCATTTACAAGACTCCAGACCAAACCCTAACCCTCTGCTGAAAAGCACTAAGAACCTGCAAAAGTCCAAAACCCCAGAGATCTCGATCTAATTAATCTTGTCGTGAAGTGAAGTTTTAATTAATATTTCACTTTTATTGTGAAATATTTTATTGTAAGACACAAAAGCGTTATCTTGCTAACGTCATAAAATTTACTCAAATTCAGAGGAAGGAACATTACTTGTAAGATCTGATAATGAAAATTAATTCATATGGCGAGGATATGGCATCCAAAAATGACTTAGCTGGCGGAAAACTATATAACACTTTTCATCCAATGAAGGTTCAGAACAAGAAATCAGACATTTAACCACTGGAGACACACAATGAAATGATCAAATGAAATAATTGCTGGCAGAAAAACAATAACAAATTGCCAAACTGGCAATTGACAGTTTGTATAATTTCCAGAGAATTATACAAAATGTTAAATATATCAAAGGTTTACAGACAACATGCTTATAAAATTAACACATTAAAAACCAGGGATGAAGAGTCTGATGTCTTGTTCTTAAGTAGGTTGCTTACATTTTTTTCTATTAGTTTTAGTTAACTGACATGTCTCTCCCCATGAGTAACAGTCATAGGCAACATGCAAAATGTACATAAAGCATTCCAGACTCCTCATAAAATGCTATATAATTGCATTTTATTCAAGCTGCAGTATATAACTTAAATAAAAAGATATGTTTTCTCCATATTTGTTAAAGCTGTCACCATGTCGTGACAGTTTATGAGAGATAATCTGTGAAAACAATCAATCTCCTCCACCTGCTCCCTGAACTACTATTACTATTACTATTATTATGTCATGATAGTGCTGTCAATCAACCTCATTCACTCACTGCTAAATGTGCTAATGGTGGAGAAACAACATGTCATTACAGGAAACCATTTATCTGCCGCCATTGGTAGCTATGCTAATTAGACTGAGCACTCACAACAGGCTATGCTAGCTGCAGCATAGCACAGAGCAAGGGGGAGGGAGGATGAGCAGCCACGAGATTGTAATTGACAGCACTAAAACTTTCCTTCTTTCCCAAAGTGCTAGAAACAACAAAGTGGAAAGCAGAGGAAATAGATTTTTCACAGATTATCTCTCATACCATACTGTCACAACATAATGACAGTTATAACAAATATGTGAAAAAAATATTTATATAAAAGTGTCATACTGCAGCTTTAATTTGACTTAGCAGAGGATGGGTCAGGAGGGTCGTGAATTAGAGCTGCTAGTGACTGACTCATCTGTTGTTAAGTGGTAAAAGATACAAGGGACACGTTAAATACATCAATATTGTTGGATTCACTCCTCCCATTCCGCTAGGGGGCGCTGTAGTTGCTTTGCATTTGGGGCAGGAGGGAAGGTAAAACCAGTGAAGAAACTTACAGCAGGCCAGTAATGTACTGAGACTATCGTTAGCTGAAGCTAAAACGCTAAATATACCATGAAACCACATCCTATGAGTGTTGCCCAACGTGTTTAATCGGACAGCATGTCTGCGTAAAAGCACTCTGCAATAAAATTAACAACGGCAACAACAACGACTATCTTATGTTCTTTGTAACATAAAGTTAAACACGAGGCAATCATGTCTGAAACCAAAGATTCTGCGGGAGAAATAGACCTTGCTACACTAAAGAGAAAGAGAGGACAAGCTGAAGCAGCTGTAACTAAGATGATAACATCAGCAAATGAAAAAATCAGAGAAAATGAGCCAGAAGAATTATAGTCAGTGCTGCAGAGCCTCGACCTAGCCCTTGCAAAACTGCAGGAGGCACATAAATGTTATCATTCTCGACTCACTGATGACATCGACAGAGAAGAGTCTGATGCTTATGAGAAGCTTATCATAATGAACGTTCACGATGTGCGTCATGAAGCTCTAACCTGGCTGCAAGAAGAAGAAGATGGAGCTACTGTCAATCCATATGTTGATGATGAGTTGGATGTCACTACTCAAGTTTATTTGTACAGTGAATCTCCAGCTGACATTAATGATGAAGATTGCACATCAGCAGAACTAGAAAAAATCCAAGCCCTAAGAAAGAAAGAGAAGGAAAACTTTGAGCTGTTGCTTAGACTCAACAAAGAGGAATTTGAGCTCGAACTTCAGCGACTACATCACAAGGCTGAGCTGGATGCACAGATGCTACATAATCAACAAAAGATGCAAGCCTTAACGGCAGATCTCCATTCTACACCTAAAACTGAAAAAATTCCTACTACACCGCAACCCTCGCCATTCCAGATGGCAGATGATTCGATCTCACAACTGCTAGAGTTCTCAAGGCAGCAGTATCAAGCCCAAGTGGACAGTCTCAGGCTCCCACCAACAGATCTGATCAAGTTCAATGGTGACCCACTCCAGTACTGGAAGTTCATGAGGCTTTTCACCGCAATGGTGGACAAAGAGTCTGTTTCTGCTGAAAAAAAGTTAACTCGTCTGCGCCAGTACACAGAAGGAAAGGCTCAAGATGCTATTAGTCACTGTCTATACAACCCCAATCCCAGCGCAGGTTTCAAGGAAGCACTCGACAGACTAAAATCAAGGTTTGGAAATCCTCATTCCATCTCCCAATCTTGGGTTGAAAAGGTTTTGAACTTTAAAGAGATAAGAGACAATATGCAACTCAGAGACTTTGTAGACCAGCTGAGAGGTTGTAAGGACACGCTTGCTGCCATGAAATGTGAGGAAGAGCTCAGTGGCCACTGCACATTATGTGAGATAATTAGCAAGCTACCATCAGATCTCAGGGCCAAGTGGCTAAATAAAAATTATGACAACTCAAAGGAAGGACGTCTACCGAAACTCAACGATGTTGTCAGCTTTGTGGAGACAGAGGCTGAAAAGAGATCTGGTCCAGTCTTTGGTGAGTTAATTAGCTGCAAGAAACATGAGAAGCCAAACAACTTTACATCACCTACCAAAGTCTCAAGGAAACATCGTCAAAGCTACCCCACCACTGTCAAAGTGGCTGCAGTCCATGAGAATAAGTCTGCACGTACCAAGCAGCCAACTTATTTAAAATGTCTTAAATGCTCCGAGCACCATTTCTTAAACCAGTGCCCAGGCTCCCGCTCACTAACAGTGCCGGAACGCCTTATGTTTGTTCAAGAAAACAAACTGTGCCAAAACTGTTTCATGATTGGGCACAGTGCTGAGATTTGCACTCGCAACTGGGTGTGCAGCGTGTCTGGCTGTGGACAGAAACACAACAAATGGCTGCATCCTAACCACACTAACAGACAGATTACAACAGCGGGCCAGGACAGCAGTGATGACAATAAAACTACCCAACAACCACAACCTATCGATCACTTAATGTCACATGTGGATTCGCTGGCGCTGCAAACGGTAAAGTTTGTTTACCTATTGTTCCTGTGGTCGTTAGGGGCAAAGCTACAAACATCAGTTCTATTACATATACATTACTCGATCCTGGAGCCAGCACCAGTTTAGTGTCAGAAGAACTGACCAAGAAGCTAAAGGTCAAAGGCAAGCCTGCAAGGTTAGACCTTGATACTGTAGGCGGAAGCCAAGAAGGCTTATTTACTCAAAGTGTGGATCTTGAGATTGACTCTCTGTATGATGGCAGCATCTACACTCTTAATGGTGTGAGAACACTTAAAAAATTAAACATAGGACTCAGCTGTCTCGCGACACCTGACGAGGCAGCCAGATGGGATGATCTAGCAGACATCCCTATTCCCAGCATCATGTCCAATGATGTGCACCTTGTCATTGGACAGGATGCTCCCAGTCTTCTCAGAGCTGAAGAGTACCACGTAGGAGGTGATAATGACCCTTACGCTACCAGAACAGTACTCGGCTGGGGCATAAATGGACCCATTGATTACAAAGATATTAGGACAGCTAAGGCCTACTTCCTCAAGTCAGATCAAAGTCTGCATACACAGGTGGAAAGATTTTGGAAACTTGACGACCCCGCTCAAGAGAGCAATCTGTCAATCAATGACCACAAGGTGATTAAACTGTGGGAAAACTCAGTTACCAAAGAAGGCTCACACTATACCTTAGACATACCTTTTAAGAATGAGGCAGTGACACTGCCTAACAATATCAACTTAGCAACACAGAGGCTACAACTACTGGAACGCAGATTAACAAAGGACCCAGACCTGAAAGACAAGTATGTTAAGGCGATGAAGTCAACCATTGATAAAGGATATGCCGAAGAAGTCCCAGTCTCGTCGCTCGACCACAATAATGGCAAAGTTTTGTATCTCCCACATCATCCCATAACTAATCCTCGCAAGCCTGGAAAAGTGCGAGTCGTCTTTGACTGCGCAGCAAAGTACGACAGAATATCTCTCACTGATGTCATCCATCAGGGCCCAGATCTAACAAACAAATTAATAAATGTGCTGATTCGCTTCCGACAAGATCCTGTTGCTATAATGGCGGACATTGAGGGCATGTTCAATCAGATACATGTAACTCCAGAACACAGAAACGTGCTACGGTTCTTGTGGTGGAAGGACCACAATCCTAATAATGACCGGATGACATCCCACCTCTTTGGCGGAGTGTGGTCTCCAAGCGCAGCAAGTTTTGCATTGAGGAGATGTGCATTAGATCATGCACATCTGTATGATGCAGATACCATCTCCACTGTAGAAAGAAACTTCTACGTGGATGATTGCCTGAAATCCTCAGACTCACCCCAAAAGGCTATCCATCTAGCAGTGCAACTGATAGACCTACTCATGCAAGGAGGATTTCGCTTGACTAAATGGACAAGCAATTCAACTGAGGTCCTACAGTCCATCCCAGAGGAAGAACATGCAAATCAAGAACCATTATTGGACCTGGATGGAGATCCATCTTTGGAAAGAGCTCTGGGAGCGTTCTGGGACATAACAGATGACTGCATCACCTTCATCATCAAGGTCAAGAACAAACCCAGCACAAAAAGAGGCATGCTAAGCACAATAAGTTCAGTTTATGATCCCCTGGGGTTAGTTGGCCCATTCATTTTATAGGGAAAGGCACTGTTTCAGGCACTATGTCGCTTGAAGCTAGGTTGGGATGAAACTATCCCAAGTGACATTGCTGAGCAATGGGGCCAATGGTTAGATGACCTACCAAAACTCTGCAAACTACAGGTGCCTCGATGTCTCAGACCTGAAGGTTTTACTGCAGATTCAGTCACCATGCAACTTCATCACTTCTGTGATGCTTCTGAATTGGGTTATGGTGCTGTTAGCTATCTTAGGGTTGTAAGATAACATCTACTGTAATATCATTCTCTCTAGGAATAGGCTGGCTCCTGTCAAACCAAGCACTATTCCAAGACTAGAACTGGCAACTGTAGTAGCGGTACAGCTTGATCAGAAGATCCGTCAAAGCTTCGAGCTACCCCTCCTGGATTCTGTCTTCTGGACAGATAGCACTATTGTCCTGCATTACATCAGGAATGAAGAGAAACGATTTCAAACCTTTGTTGCAAATAGGGTTTCACAGATCCGTGAAGTCTCACAAGCCTCACAATGGAAACATGTTTGCACAGAACTAAACCCTGCAGATGATGTTTCAAGGGGACTGTCTGCTGAAGAACTCACAAACAGTGAGCGCTAGCTCAAAGGCCCTGCCTTCCTGTGGCAGGAAGAAGAGTTATGGCCTTGCCAACCTGAACTAGGAAGCTTACCTCCGGAAGCAGAAGTAAAGACGTCAAGTCCAACATATGCAATGTCTTCCAAGCTCACCATTCAATCAGCAATTGACTGTTTCATTCAGAGGTATTCCTCCTGGTACAAACTCAAACGAGCTATCGTATTGATCCTACGAGCTAAGAATATTCTTCTGAAGAAGTCTGAACCCAGACTATGTGATCCAATAACACCAAACGAAATGAAACTGGTAGAGATTGCCATCATTGACTACATTCAACGCACCCACTTTACCTGTCCAATGAAAGGTGAAGGCATCAGGAAGTTAACTCCAGTACGACTCAGTGATGGATTACTCCGCGTTGGAGGAAGGCTCACCAATGCTCCAATAGCCGAAGCGGCAAAACACCCTGCAATTTTGCCTCAAAATCACCATATTAGCAAACTTATGATATGGCATTTTCACAAACTCACAGGTCATTCTGGAGTTGAAAGGGTACTTGCTGAGATTAGCCAATTCTTTTGGATTGTCAGAGGCCGCATAGCTGTGAAGCAAGTCCTAGCACAGTGTGTACCTTGCAAAAGACAAAGGGCTCCAATCAGTACTCAGTACATGGCCGACTTGCCCATTGATCGTGTGACTCCATGTAAGCCCCCTTTCACTCACGTCGGAATTGCTTATTTTGGGCCCATTACCATAAAAAGAGGACGGAGTGAGGTAAAGAGATATGGTTGCCTATTCACTTGCCTAACTACCAGAGCCATCCACTTGGAGGTGGCGCACAGCTTGGACACAGAATCATTCATAAATGCTCTTCAACGATTTATGGCTCGTCGTGCGACACCTCAACTGATATGCTCGGACAACGGTACGAACTTTGTTGGTGCTCGTCACAAATTGCGGAAAGCTTTGGAAGGATGGAACCGCAAAGGATCGAGGATCATCTACTTCAGCAAGGAACGCAATGGAAGTTTAATCCTCCTGCCGCCTCACATATGGGGGGCGTATGGGAGAGACAGATCCGTTCTGTGCGCTCAATTCTCATGAGCGTTGCAGGACAACAGACTTTGGATGATGAAGGATTAATGACACTTTTCTGTATCATTGAAAACATCGTCAATGGGAGACCACTAATAAAGTTGTCAGACGACCCGAAGGATGGTCAACCTTTGACTTCCAATGACTTGCTTCTGCTGAGATCAGAGTGCGCTCCAGGTCACTTTGTAAAACAGGATCTGTATCGTCGATGTTGGCGCCAAGTCCAGTATTTAGCAGACATTTTCTGGGTTTGGTGGATGAAGGAGTACCTACCCAGCCTGCAGCAAAGGCAGAAGAGGAACCACCATTCCAGAAACTATCAGGTCGGAGATCTTGTACTGATCCTGCACGAAGGCACGCCTCGCAGTCAGTGGCCTCTTGGTTTGGTCATAGATGTCAACATTGGAGCTGATGGACTGGTGCGATCAGTGCGAGTAAAAACTCATAGAGGGACTTACACCCATTCAATACACAAGCTGTGTTTACTAGAAGGAAATATGGATGAGTAGATTTACTTACCTTCAGCTTGTATGGGTTCTCTATATGTTAAAGATGACTTTCACTCAATCTTATGTTCATGATTATGTTCAGGGTTAAGATTAAAGAGTTATCTAAGGTTAATACTTTACGCTAACTTCTCGTTCACCAATTTACCTGGGATGAACATCTGTAGAGTTCATCGGGGCGGGATGTTGGATTCACTCCTCCCATTCCGCTAGGGGGCGCTGTAGTTGCTTTGCATTTGGGACAAGAGGGAAGGTAAAACCAGTGAAGAAACTTACAGCAGGCCAGTAATGTACTGAGACTGTCGTTAGCTGAAGCTAAAACGCTAAATATACCATAAAACCACATCCTATGTGTTGCCCAACGTGTTTAATCGGACAGCATGTCTGTGTAAAAGCACTCGGCAATAAAATTAACAACAGCAACAACAACAACGACTATCTTATGTTCTTTGTAACAAATATGTTGGTAATTTTTTTCTTTAATTCATTAAATGCTAGTGAAAAGGAGGCAAACAGTCTGTAGTTAAGCTAACTATGCAAAATGGTTGTTAATTTCACACAGTCTACCCACCTCTCGGAGAAAAATTGGGTTACAAATTGACACTTTCACCCTTTTCTCTCTCTGTCTCTCTAATTTTTGAAAACCTAACTTTATTATTTTTCTTTGCAGCATAGTTACTGTTCTAGTCTTCCATTGACTGCTGCTGAACACCGTCCCTTCAAGCTCTCCATGAAGAAATGAACCATTTCATGCAGATCCGGGAGATTCAGGGTAAATGTGAGCTTTTTGGTCTGGGAGGGGCGACAATTAATTTTTTATAGCTAAAAACAATTTTAGAAAATTGTTTTTTGTTGCAAAAAACATAATTAATTATAAAACTATAATTAATTTTGTAATTGACAGGGCCCCATATTTTTAAATTTCTATGAAAAAAAATTGTGGAGGGCCCCTTTTGGCCAGGGTTCCCTGGAATTGTCATAACTTTCCCCCCCTGTTTTGACTCATTGTAGTCTTTGCATAATACTGCTAATGTCCCCGAGGCATCTTGATCTGGTTTAGCGGGAAGTAGAAAAAGTAGAGTAAAAAAGTAAGACTGGTGGAGTCTCCTGTGAGACGGCGCTTTAACTCCCATCTCCGGCAGAACTTTGAACACATTCCGGGGGAGGTGAGGGACATTGATTCTGAGTAGACTGTGTTCCGTGTCTCTATTGTCGAGGTGGCTTATCGGAGTTGTGGCCGCAAGGTTGTCGGTGCCTGTCACGGCGGCAACCCTCGAAAACTATCGAGGTCACCTTTGATAGTTTCGGTGAGGGATGCTGTCAGGCTGAAGAAGGAGTCCTATTGAGCCTTTAGAGCCAGTGGGACTCCAGAAGCAGCTGATGGGTACTGGCGGGCGAAGCGGCATGTGGCTCGGGTGGTTGCTGATGCAAAAACTTGGGCGTGGGAGGAGTTTGGAGAGGCCATGGAGAAAGACTTCCGCACAGCTTCGAGGTGATTCTGGTCAACCATCTGGCATGTCAGGAGGGGGAAGAGTACAGCACCAACACTGTTTACAGTGGGGATGGTGTGCTGCTGACCTCAATTCGGGACATTGTGGGCCAGTGGGCAGAATACTTCAAAGACCTCCTCAATCCCACCAACATGCCTTCCATTGAGGAAGCTGAGTCTGGGGACTCTGGTTCGGGCTCTCCAATCTCTGGGGACGAGGTCACCAAGGTGGTCAAAAAGCTCCTTGGCTCCTCTTAAGCCTCCCTAGCAAGGTCTTGTAAAAGCCGTAATTGTGTAGCATCTCTTTAAGATAGTGTAGCATCACTAATGATGTCACAAGTATGCGCCACTGCTTCTCTGTAGAGAGTGTGGGAGAAACGTGCTTCAGATCGACACATGAACCGAGACGGACATGTTAGCTCCTTAACTTTCAGTAACGTTACGGGTAGTTTGGACTCTGCTCATTTTATTTATGTTTCAGAATATAGCAGCCATTCAACCGGGCTTTGTAAAATTGGATGAAGAGAGAGTTATTAAAGGACAACACTGTGGAATTTCAAGTACCAGTGTGGTTGTGAGTTTTTGATCGTCCTGATGAGTCTGCCGCCTTCTCTCTTCCCTTACATACAACCCAAGTGTTACAGTCTATTCAGGGGTCCTGGAGAGGAGGGTCCGTTGGATAGTTGAACCTCAGATTCAGGAAGAGCAGTATGGTTTTTGTCCTGGTCGTGGAACACTGGACCAGCTCTACACCCTCAGCAGGGTCCTGGAGGGTGCATGGGAGTTCGCCCAACCGGTCTACATCTGTTTTGTGGACTTGGAGAAGGCATTCGACCATGTCTCTTGGGGAACCCAGTGGGGGGTTCTGCTGGAGTATGGGGTACCGGGTTGTCAGGTCCCTGTATGACTGGTGTCAGAGTCTGGTCCACATTGCCAGCAGTAAGTCAGGCTTGCTTCTAGTGCGAGTTGGACCCCCCCAGGCCTGCCCTTTGTCACAGATTCTGTTCATTACTTTCATGGACAGAATTTCTAGGCGCAGCCAAGGTGTTGAGGTAATCCGTTTTAGTGACCTTAGGATCACGTCTCTGCTTTTTGCGGATAATGTGGTCTTATTAGCGTCAACAGGTTGTTATCTACAGCTTTCACTAGAGTGGTTCACAGCCAAGTCTGCAGCGGCCAGGATGAAGATCAGTGCCTCCAAATCTGAGGCCAATGTGCTTGAGGTGGAAAAGGGTAGAGTGTCTTCGCAGGGTTACCACCCTGCTGTACCATTTTGTTCTTTTTGATCGGCTCACCAGGTCCAACTTTCTGTTAATAATTTTGGGATTTTTTGTTTGTTCCTTTCTTCCCCTGGAAGAGCTGGAACAAGTGACTGGGGAGAGGGAAGTCTGGGCTTCCCTTCTTAAGCTGCTGACACTGTGACTCGACCCCTGATAAGCTGAAGAAAATGGATGGATGGAAAACTAAAAAATCCCATGGAAACAGATTCAATAAGTTCATCAAACTCTGATAGAAGCTACATTTTCAGGTAATTTTTTTTAAGATGGGAAAGCAATCTGATCCTTTTAGTTTCTTGTCAATCTAAGATTAAAAAAAATCTGTTGTCCTCTCCACATAGTTCTGAAGCTGGAACATTCTCACCTCAGTTTGTTCAGAAAATAGTTTTTTATTCCTGGTTACTTGGGTAATTGTAAAGAGATCATATATCTTGTGGTTGAGCTTGTTAACTA
Organism: Gambusia affinis; assembly: GCF_019740435.1. Taxonomy (NCBI): domain Eukaryota; kingdom Metazoa; phylum Chordata; class Actinopteri; order Cyprinodontiformes; family Poeciliidae; genus Gambusia; species Gambusia affinis. Next base: position 862,405 of record NC_057879.1, read on the forward strand.
CTTTTCATGTCATACAAAGAATTCTGAAATTACACTCCACCAGTATCAGAATATCATGATGAAAAAAATAAAATTTTATTTCTTGTTTTAAACGTTGGTCAGTGTGAGTCTAACAACAAGAAAACAAAGAGCTGGTTCCATAGGAGAGGAACCTGAAAACAGAAGGTTATGCAACCCGTTCTACTTTTTTAATGAACGCAAAAATAAAGTAAAAGCTGTTCTAGATTTAACTGGGAAACCCCAGAGTTGATAAAATTAGATTAATAAAAACTATATGCTTAAAATATGTTTTATGATGCGAAAGTGGTCTGATCAAAGTATGAGTCTAATGTTTTAATGGATAAATGTGGACAGTGTAATTTGGGGCACATTCCTTATTGTGCCACATGGTGGCAGCAAATGACTTTTGTAACAGATTTTTTTTTCTGCTGAAGAAGCTTAGAAATGGTGCCTTTATTTGGTTTCCTTTTAAAAAATGACGAGTTAATGTGTTGTTTGATGGTAGTAGGATAATGTTGATGTTAACGGTGAAATAATAATAATAATAATAATAATAATAATAATAATAATAATAATAATAATAATAATAATAATAATAATAATAATAATAATAATAATAATCATCATAATAATCATTACAATCAGTGTTTGTAGATGAGTTGAAACTATGGAAACATTTGAAGCCATAGTACATACACTGAAATAAACAAACAAAGCTGAAGTTGATTTCTGGTAATGGCTAAAGGGCTATTCCAACTAGTTTTTCACTACATTCAGCATCTTTAATCTACTCTATTAAAAAACTACAACACCTAGATTCTTCAAAACTGGACTGGATTATTCTCAACCAATAGCAGAATATCTAAAACTAAGATTTGTGAAACCTTTGTCTGATTTGTGAAACTTCAATAAAGGGAAATTTCAGCTCTTTTTTGCATCTGGACCATAATATAATTGCTCTAATTTCAAAACTATAACACCTAGACCAGGGGTGGACAACTCCAAGCCTCAAGGATCGGTCTCCTGCAACACACCTGAGTCAAATAATGAAGTCATTAGCAGGACTCTGGAAGACCTGATTGCTCTGAGGAGGTGATTCAGCTATTGGATCCAAGTGTGTTGGACCAGTGAGACATCTAAGAGTTGCAGGACACCGGCCCTCCAGGACCAGGAGTGCCCACCCCTGACCTAGACTCTTGAAACATGGACTGGATTATTCTGCTCTAAGAGCAGAATATTTAAAACCAAATGTGGGATTTGTGAAACCTCAATAAGGGGTCTCTTTTTGCATCTGGACAACTTAGGTACTGAATTCCTCCTTTTCTGAAATTTCCATTTTATCGCTGTTGTATTCCATTGTAGCTTTTTGTTTTCTCTCATAAAAATGCTGAAGATAGTGGAAAAAATAGCTGAAATAGCCCTTTATTGAAGTTTCACAAATCAGATAAAGGTTTCATGAATTACAAAATTTATTTAAAATATTTTGCTATTAGTGAAGAATAATCTAGTCCAGGTTTGAAAAGTTTAGGTGTTGCATTTTAGGAATTGGAGCTATTCTAGAGGGGTCCAGACACAAAAAAGGGCTGAAATCACCCTTTATAGACGTTTTACAAATCAGATAAACGTTTCACATGCAGACCACAAATTTGGTTGTAAATATTCTGCTATTAGTTGATAATAATCCAGTCCAGGTTTGAAGAGTCTATATGTTTTAGTTTTTTTAACCAGAGTAGATTAAAGATGCTGAAGTAAAAAACTTGGTGGAATCGCCCTTTAGGGATTTCCCGAATTGGAAGCTGCAATCGGAAACCAACTTCAACTTTATATAAAAACGACGCATTCACATTTTTTTGTTGTCTGAAGTAAAATCAAACCAAATTTCAATTGCTTTAGGTCAGTTAAAATTAACAAATTATTTCTATTTGGTAGGCGACATGCCAGGTCTCATGGAGCCCCTAGGGACAAGGGGGAAAATGTTCTTTTGCGCTCCCTTTCAAACATTTTGCGTTACCAATAAGTTTTAAGTTCCCTCACAATATGAGAGCTGCCAGTCATTATGATGGCATCGCCGCATCTTTCCTCTTAAAATAAAATGACAAGCTTGATTTTGACCCTTGTTTGTTTGTGCAGCCGACCGCGCAGCACCTTTTGACCAGCGGCGCCGGATTCCTTTTTGAGGTGGGGGAAGGGTGGCATCCGGTGTTTGGTCACCTCTGTTACGCATTTAGAATGTCAGGCGCGCGCACTTATTCGATTGATATGATGGCATCAATCAATTCAGTGGATTTGTCGCAATTTGTCCCGAAGTAAACAGTAAACATCAATTACCCGGAGGAAAATGTTTTGGGCTCTACCATGCACTGCGGTCTGGCTAGATGTGATGATTGTTTACTATTAAATGCGCTGCGGTCATAGAGATTTGGTGGAAAATAATCAGAAAAAAATGTTAAAAGTTGTCAGTGGGGAACATGCAGAACACAGAGCATTTAGATGGCGGAATGGACTTTATTCCATTTTCCAAACTGGAGTCTGGAAAAATGTAAAAGAGGAAAAAATGCCTGCATCCGACCTGAGAACAGCTGAATACAGATCGACGGTATTAAAACTATTTTTTTAAGGTTTTCTCATCATTACATTATTGTTGTGAACGCACCAGTATCGGGTTAAATAGTTGTCCAACCGGGTGACCTGTCAGCTCTTCAGTTCGCCAAACCACACACATACACGCGCGCGCACACCCACACACACACACACACACACACACACACACACAGAAAAAGCTCATAAACCCGTGACCTACCAGAACCGCGCACACGGTAAAAAGCTCTGGCAAGATCCAAACGACCAATCTTAGAACTACAGGAGGATTCATACGCCGATCATTCATTTTTAGCTTACAGAAAGAGCCCTAAGCCGCCAAATTTGCAAAAGTAAACTGACCAATAACATTTAGGCTTTGTACGCACCAGTGGCGGAGCCAGAGGGGTGGCAGGGGTGGCATTTGCCGCCCCCAACAGAGCCCTTGCCACCCCTACTGCCACCCCACTGGAAATGGTCATTTTAAAATATAATATCTTGTGGTTGAGCTTAATATCTTATGAGATCGGCAAAGATTTGCTAGGAAAACTGTAATTTCCGACTGTCCCTGAAGGCAGCCCGACGCAGTAGCAGCTCACTGACTCTATTCATTGGTTAAGCTGACATGTGCCGCCACTGGTACGCACCTCCACGAACTCACAAAGACTCATTCCGTACAAGATGTTTTGGCTCAATAGATCTATTTTCCTAAAGGTTCATAGATAGATAATTAAAAAAAAAGTTTAAAAAAAGTTATTATTTTCTGTCTTACTTATAAGAAAATCTCAAGGGACACACAGTCCTACAGCTGCGGGCGCCCTCTTCTACTTATTACAAGTCCAAAATACGCACAATACAGCTATTTCAAGGATAGATAGATATGACCAAAATCAAGACTGGTCAAATATTTGGAACATTAGAAAAAAAATAAATAAATAAAAATAAAAATAAAAATAATAAGAAAAATAATAATAATAATAATACTACTACTACTACTACTACTACTAATAATAATAATAATAATAATAATAATAATAATAATAATAATAATAATAATAATAATAATAATAAATAGATGTCAAATATCCTCCAGCAATGTCAATTTATAGCAGCAGGACAGCCTAATGGTTCCAGCGCATCATCACGTTACGGCGCAGCAGCGCTTTCTGGATGCTCTGGGTCTAAAACCAAAAGGCAGCGCAGATTATATTTGCTACATGTTCCACAAATTGTGCGGGAACGAGATGTCGGAGTGGGACAGATAACCAGCCAGACTGCTGTCAATATTTTTGCATTAAAAACAAAATGAAAAACACCATGAATAAACTTTAATGTGATTGTTATTTAGCAGACAAAAATGAATTTCAACAGCCAACAGAGATCTGAAACCCATCAGTATCCATCTATATTTATGGTTACTGATAGCTGATTGGCTTTTGAAAGAGCAAAGAGGATTAAAAAAATAAAAACAAATTCATGCAATTATTTTTTGACCTGAGCAAAAAATGATCTGCTCTGGGCAAAGTGTGGGGGAGCATTTGGTCCGGACCCCTAAACTGACATGGGCCCGATGTTTTGTTTTTTCATTCCAACCCCATTATAAAGAAAACATCGTCACAGTTCTATAAATGGTGACAAATACAGAAATATCATTTAATTTTTAGGCAGAATTAGTTCAGACCTGGACCGGATCAGAGTCAAAGCCTTTTTTCAGATGTCAGACCGGTTCACGATCCCAACCCGACCCGAAGCTGCAGCATGTGCATAAACCTTTGGGTGAATATTATGCTATCTGGATCCTTAGATTTGGTCCAGATCTCAGCGCTGAAGGTTTTCTTTGTATCTCTGTCTGCATATAAACACAGAGAGATGTCAGTCACGGATTGTCAACCTGTGTAAATGTCTGGCGGGACCAGACATTTACACATTTTTATTTTGTGTCTTTGGATGAAAATGGCCAAACAGCTACATATAAGAAATGTTAGATGAAATAAAAACCCCAACTAAATCTAATATTTTCTAGAGGTGCTAAGGGAGTGCTATGAGTTCTTCAGGGGGGGCTATAGAACGCCCTAGTGCCTCCCTGGAGGCTCTAGAACAGGGGTGTCGAACTCCAGGCCTCGAGGGCCGCTGTCCTGCAGTTTTTAGATGTGCCACAGGTTCAAAACACTGGAATGAAATGGCTAAATTACCTCCTCCTTGTGTAGATCAGTACTTCAGAGCCTCGCTAATGACCTAATTATTCTACTCAGGTGTGGTGCAGCAGAGGCACATCTAAAAGTTGCAGGACACCGGACCTCGAGGAATGGAGTTTGACACCCCTGCTCTAGAACAACTGACCGGAGATTCACTGGCATTAAACGATAGCGCATGACACGCGGGTCTTCCTCTAAAAGATTACTGCGTTTGATTTATGGACTGGAACATTTTATACAGGTGGTCCACAGACATAAAACAGGACGAACAATAAATCACTTATCATTCATGAACTTTAAAATATAAATTGGGTAAACACCACGGGACAGTGAATTTTTAATTCAAGCAAAATCCGAATTTGATAAAAGTGCAGAAAACAATAACTAATTTGTTCAAAAGAAAAGACGGAGATACCGAAGTTATTTTAAAAAATGCACTTAAATACAAATAGTTACTCATAGCAACAAGTAGCCTACCTCATTACAATTTTACTTTAGCAAAAGTTCTGCTCGTGACAACAAAAATGAGAACACATTGGCCTCAATCTCTTTTAAAGGAGCATTTATCAATAAAAAACTATCTTTATGTGTATTTTTAGTGGCATAAGATCATTTCCAATATTTTATATTAGCTGTTGGTCCGTCCTATAATAAATGACTCCAAAAGCATCTGATTTTATGTTTAGTCAATACAAGTACCTGATAAAATTGACATTTACATTTGTTGTTAAAATATTAAAGTTTGCAATGTACAGTTAACTTGATGCATTAAATTCAGCGAGGGGTTTTCTTTTTCTCAGAAGTTAACTTGAACTGAACTTTATTGAGTAACTTAATTCTAAACAAATTCAAGGAAAGATAAAAAGTCAGGTTTTGTAAACAACTTAAAAGACAATTTAGACAAATTGCAATTATAGCAATAAAGGTAATTGTAACTTATTACTTTCCACCCATATGGCAGAGCCAAAATACATTTTTTTCACATTCTGAAGTGGTTCTTCTCCTGCGTTATCCATACAGTAAAATGTTTATGTTTTTATTTGTTTTGGTTTTCACAATGAGCCACTGACTATTTTCGTTATAGTACCAGTAAGAATTTAAAACTACTTTCACCCCTGAGCAACAACACACCAGCATTTTGCTATCAACTCTTCAGGGAAATTGAAGTACCTTCAAAAGTTGAAATCGGTGCTAAGGGCGTTGGATCCTGACCTGTTCGGATCGGGACCAGCAGTTCGTCTCTGCTTCCCGACACATCTCATCACTCACAGCTTTGCACATTCAACAACCAAATAGGAGGGGAGAAATGACGTAACCATGCAAGCCAAGCCCCTCACAGCGAGCATTAGGCCCTTCATAAAGCGCCCCAGTACCGGTCACCCGAGCAGCCGCTGCCTCGGACTGATCATTGCCGTTGCAGCTTTCAGTAGCAGCCATGTCTCACGGATGGGGATACGGACCGAGCGACGGTAAGAACCCTGCAGCCTCCAGCACTGCCCATCGGGCATGTCTCAGTCCTTATTACACTGAATAGAGTGTGACTGGGTGAGATTAATTTACAAAAGAAATACCAGCAACCTATTGATAAAAAGAAAAATAAATAAAAAATGAGTACGTGTTTAATTCAACTTTTATAAAATTATTTAAATTACATTTTACTTATTTCTGTCTAAACACTAGCAGCTTAAAATTACTAAGTAGAATTGAATTATAATTTAACATTAAGGTAAACTATATTGAATAATCAAATAAATCCTACCCAATGGGAACTTTTGGTTTTAAGTGCCGTACACTTTCGCCCCAGGAATTGCGCTAATTAAATCAGTAGTTTTCACTTAAAGGTGAAGGGAGTAAAATCTATTCAATTGTTTCAATTGTCACTTTGTTGCCATTTAAAGTAAACAATTATCACACTTTTCTGCAGTAATGAACTTTCATTAGCAGGACAGCTTGAGAACAGCTGCTTTATGGCAACAACTGCGGTTAAAATAGACCATCAGCTTTATGATGCGCTGCTCGACGTTCCCAACTCTGGACACTGAAGGTCATGATGAAGAAGATCAACTAAAGTGATGGTTGTTCGTTTCAGGCAATTGGTTTCCTGTCAGCTAAGTTTTCTGAATGCATTGACTTTTACAGTTGAAAAATATGTTGGAAATATCTAAAATATCTTATTGTGCGCTCAGTAAACTCAATAAGAGTCATAACTTCTTACGAAATTTTACATTAAGTATTATTTTACCTTCTGTTCATATTGATGCTGGCAATAAATTTTGACCTGTATTTGTAGTTCACTCATAGCTTTCTATTTTTTCAAAACTTAATAGAGATGTTGCATAAGGAATAAATTAGTGATGCTTTGTTAAATGAACCATTCTGCAACTACTTACTGTAAGTATTCATCATGAATGATTACACTGTTTGTTTCTATGGGAGCAATGCTGCTTTTCTTCAAGATGTACTAGAACATCATAGTGGTCATGGTAAAAACTTTGTCTTTATATAACTTGACTTGAATAGCTCCTCATTTTTACATTTACAGGACCTGACAAGTGGGCAGAAAGCTTCCCGCTTGCTAATGGACCCAGACAGTCTCCCATCAACATTGTTACCAAGGAGGCCCAATATGATCCATCTCTGAAGCGTCTGAAACTCCAGTATGACCCCTCCAATGCCAGGGGCATTCTTAACAATGGACACTCCTTCCAGGTGGACTTTGTGGATGACACTGACAGCTCCAGTAAGTAAAGCTAACCTCGAAGTTTGAGACTAAAGTTCTGAAGGACCAAACACACTTCATCATTTTATACTCATTCTGGAAATG